>NW_026521764.1:4295000-4437500 GCF_021234435.1 Artibeus jamaicensis
CTGGAGTTAGAGAGCTTTTCTGACCCCCTGACATAACCTGTTAAATACCCAGCGAGAATGAGGGACAGCTACAGTGCCTGTGACCTTAGAGCAGCAGTGCTCAGTCTCTCTTGGAGGACTGTGAATGGCCCACCCTACTGTCCCCAAACCCTATCCTTCCCTACCCCCTACACATCAGGATTACGTCCCTTTTGGAAGTGTTAGCACATCTAATGTTTGAGAGGAGGTGGCTCACTCTGGTCACATGGTATGACCTGCTGCCACCACTACAGGTTATCAGACGCCTCTGTTGGACCTTTTCTTGGACCCTCCTAGGATTTATGGTCCCATTAGGAGACATGCCAGTTGAAATAGGCTCATGACAGTTAACTTCAGTCAACCATATTGAAGGTGATGAGGGTCCTACCCTGCTATTAGTACTGGAGTCCAGTATGAACCACCTCCTCATCATGCCCCTGACTCGGAGGACACAAAACACAGCAGAAGATGAATTCCCAGTTTTCAGTGCCAGGGAGAACTCCAACTCCAGGGCAAAGAGCTAACACCACCCCCTGCCCACCCCCAGTGCCATCCCCAATGAATAGAGGTCCAAATACTTCTGCCCAATGCATCCTGAGTTGCTGAGGACAACATGACACAATGTGGGGCTGGAAGGAACAATGCTTTGACTGAAAGAAGAGATAGAGCGAAATCAACGGCAGGAGTGTGTGTGCCTCGGCCCTTCATGGCTAACATGGCTCACAGCTGCCCTGGCCGCCAACTAGCCCACATACACCCATCTCCTGCTGCAGCAGAAGGACTCTGACCCCATTCCTGTGGAGCTGGAAATACACCTGAGGGCCATTGATGTACATGCTTAAGCAGAACAAAGAAACACTCATTGAGCCTGCAACAAGAAAAGATATTCCCGCACAAGTTGATGAGTGAAGTCTGTGTGGGCTCTTTATTCATCAGTGAGAAAGTGTTCCAGATCCAAGGCCCAGTCTTCAGTGGCTGAGCAGGGGTTAAAGAACTGCAGGGATGAGACCACCTTTCCTTGTTCAAAGTGATGGTGGTCCTCCACACCCCAAGTTTGACTGTCTAAGAAGAGTTGGAAGGAGAAGTGCTCCAAGCTCTGCTCTGTTTCCTGAGAAGAACAAAGTGAATGAAGACAAAGTCATCATTTGTGACCTTTGTCGTCATCATTCACCTGCTGGTCTGCCTTTCAGCAGAAGAAAGTGCCCAAGGAGGAAATCTGTGGTCTGGGCCTCTCCTCAGCTCAGGTTTGTTCCTCATGCTGGGCACTAGGAGTTCCAGCTCCTCTTAAACACTTACCTGGGTAATTCAGCAAATGCTTGGCTAACTGTTGGCAACTGAAGATTCCTGAGACTTCCCTTATAAGGTTCGCCCCAGTTCCTGCCTCCCTATGTCCTTGCCTTTCTGAACTGTCAGCTTCCCTCAAGATTTGTAACTTGGCTTTTGTCTAGCAACTTTGACATTGAATGCTCTATGTCAAGACTGATTAGCCAGCTGGCATCAAGATCACATTTGCTTCCTGTCCAGCACTTTATCACTGGAGGAGGGATAAATGCAGAAGGGTAGAGAGGATTATCACACTCTGTGTGAGGTGTTCCCCACCCTCATTCCCTGCACACATGGTCATACTATGTTACCTGCCTCTCACCTCTTTCAGCCACCAGGCCTACTAGTTCATGGTTAGAAGGAACTGCCTGGAAATAAGACCCCAGGGCATCTCCATGTTGCCACTACCTGGCAGGGACCAGGGAGCAAGGAATTGTGGGTTGCCCCTTGAGATTGATGCTCTGGTGTCCTTCCCAGATCCTCCTCTGGGACCGAAGTATCATTCCCCTGTGGTCAGGAGGTCTGCCAGCTGGTGCTGACAGTTGAATCCTACCCAAGAATTGCATTTGGCTAAAGAATTATGGCCCCTCCACAATGGCGTCTTGCATCCAATGATTGGCCAGTGTGTATGGTACAGAGGTCTACCCCTCATGCTTCAGTTGGCCAGCTATGAATGGCCATCCCAGCTCCTCTGGGCTGGCCAAGGTCTCTGTTGTGACCATAGCACAGTTCAACCTCTTTTACTTTTCAGTCCCGCTACCCTTGTGGACCCACAAGGTGGTTCCCAGGTCCACTCACCAATGAACCTTCTACACACAATCTCATCTCTGAGTCTGCTTCTAAGGAAACCTGATCTGTGACAACTCTCCAAAAGGGAAGGAAGAATTCTGGAATATCGGAGAGAGAAAATGCAACAACAATCATCATCAGTGATATAGATTCAATATTTAGACCCTATACCAACTTTTCCTCTGTCTTTCCTAGGTGAGTTGGGGAGGGATATAGTTACAGGTGGAATTACAATGAAGTATATGCTAATGAGGTGTTGATCCATATTTCTTTTCCTAGAATATCATCATAATTTGGAAAAAACATATCTGCAAATCCTAAAGCCTTTAATTCACCTTGGGCAAATTGCTATACTTTGAGGAAATTTAAATATGAGCTTGTGGGAAGGCATGAAGGCCGGTTTGTGAGTAGGTGATTAGCAGATCCCTTAATGTATGTGATTTGAATTAAATGGTATAATGTGCTTGCTTTGTGTCTCCAATTTTAACAGAGTTCTGATATTTGAGTTTTGAAAAATTAGTAGTCTGTTATCAATATGCAAAAATAGGAGATTAGTAAGGTTAATAATGATTAACTATTAGTTTGAAGCCAGCTTAGAGCAGGCAAGGACTGAGAACGAGTGGGGAGTGAGGGTGTGGGGACTGCAAGCTGAGTTGGGAGGGGACAAGGCCCAGCTGTATTTACTTTCTAATTTCCCAGCTGAGTACCATGGTGGTCTGAACTAAAACCATGTTTTTCATAGGGGAAACCAAAGAGGACTGGAAGGTATACAGATAGAAAAATAGTACTTACTATTTTCATTATTATAAATTTATTGTTACCGTTACCCTGTATTTTTGGCAAATGATTCAAGTCCTCCATCTGTGGGGAGTAATATAAAGTTTTCTTTTCAAGTAAATTTGTTTAGATTCAAAATGAATCTATTTAAATAAAATATTCTCTAGTACAACTGGTCTGTAGATATTGTGAAAAAATTATCACAGTGGTGATGTGCAAGTCATTCCAGCATTTCAGATGTAAAACCAGTTGGTCCAAGGTGCTAAAAAGAATTAAGACAAAAGAAATTATTACCGCAAGAACTTAGCAAATATTAAATAAAATACTGATGGCACCATGTAGCATTCATGTCAAATGTTAAAACTGCTGAAATTTTTGTTGTTGCTTTTGATATGTTCCTAAGTAACTAGTTCCCCCCACTCCTGCCCCCACCTCCTCCTCCCATTACATATTATGCAAAGTTGTTTTAGGGCTTTTAGCTTCTAGCACATTTGCATAATCTACGAGATTTTGTTACTTATCACACCCATATTATCATTACCCATTAATTATATACCCATCACATATCAGGTATCATTAAAGTTCATTACTTAAACATAAAAGCTTTCAGGAATTCAATTAAATACCAAGAGAGGGTTTAATGGCAATCTGGAAAAAAATCTCCCTATCTGGAATATTTCCAGGCTAAATATAGAAATTTGAGACAACTAGTGATTTTCAAACTTTTTCAACCACAGAATATTCTGGCCAGATTAATCTTATCTGGGAGATAAATCTTACCAGGGAGCCCGTGGTAACTAGAGAAGCCCACAGAATTGCCTGGTGGGTAGGAGTGCTGGGGAGATGAGAGTCCTGACATGACGCATGGACAAACTGTCCCCTCCCTTCTCTGCTCTGTGTTCCCACCCCACCCACCATACTTACCCCTGAAGTTCAGAAGATGTGGTGCTCTGTTTGAAAAACTTTGACCTGGAATGATTTTCTTTTTCTCATTCTGTCTACACCTGTCATTTTGTGTCATAGTCAGTGGGCTTTTATTTTATTATGGGATGACACAGTGATTGCACATTTTCTTTAAAGATACTACAGACATGTTTGGTCCAAGAGCCCCCCCCCAAAAAAAATCGGATTTTAGGGGGAAAAAAGCTTCTGGCTTGTTTATTGCTGCCTTGCCCCAGTATCTAGCAGGACACCTGGCACACATCACCTGAACAAATGAAAGAATGAATGAAAGAAAAGAATGAAAGTTAGGCTATGATGCATTTTGAGAAATTGAGTTCATGGGTCAAATGGTATGCACATTTTCAAACTTTTAGTGAGTGAATTATAAAGAGCAGCTGGGGATGGTGGAACAAGTCACAATGATCTAAGCGTAGTGAGCCCTCAAGGTGGTGATGGTAAGGAGAAGGTAGTGATTATGAAACAGGAAAGGCAATGTGAATTCAAGATACTCAGAAAAGAAACAATACTGGTGGGGTTTGGGAACCTGAAAAACTTGGGACAAATGATTTCTCTTTTCATCATACAGATGCTGTGTGAAGCACTGGAAATATCACAATAAATTGCTCATAAAGCTAGACAGAAGTTCAGTTCATGGTGTAAGCCAAGAGTTGCCTTAAAAGACATAATTCAGCAGCCTGAGTAGCTGCTTTGGGTGTACGGTGTCAGGGGATGAAAGCAGAGACACCTACACACTCAGGAGTTGCCCTGATGAGTTCCCATATCTGAACCAGTGGCTGTCTCAGTTACTTGGCAGAGAGTTTTCACGTCCTACCTGAACAAGCTCTCCCCATGCCCCCCTGCTGCTCTGCCCTTTTCCTCCCATCATGCTTTCCCAGACACTCAGACTTTAGAAAGCTTATCCAGTCCCTGAAGTGTCCCTGATCCCCACAGCATGTGACGTTTATTTGACACCCTTCTTGCCTGTGTGCCTCACTGGATATGAGCATGGGTTGTCTTCTGTTACATGATCCAGAGCACCTTTTCCCAGAGCTCTCATGGGACAGGTGCTAAGGCCATACTGGTTAATTGAATGACAAGGATAAACTGAACAGCTTCTTGGAATGCTCAACTTCCAGTTCACTCCTGATCCCCATGCCCCCATCATTTGGATTATAATCCAATACCATCATTCGGATTATCCAGTCCACAAAGGCCCACAATCCAGATCATGAGCTGTGTTTCCCAGAAGACTTAAGGGGAACTTGATTTATTGGTCTTGGAGCCTCAAGGTGGGGTAAGCCCAGGAGGAGCTGCATCTTCTTGTAGAACATTCCCACCCAAAGGTGTCACGTGCATGGTACATGCTGAAGGTATGCTTAAAAGCTCTGTTAGCATAATCCCAGGTGGATATTCTCAGCTAAGCTGTCCTGATGGGACACACTCATACAGTGAGATGCTGCATACTGCAGGACTTAATGACTCGGCTTCCAGGCAGCTGCACGTGCCATTCTGGGTGGAAAAGAACCAGCAAAGGAGATGATAGTGTGTTGTCAATGGCATTTTTCTCCAACTGGGAAACATCACTTGAAATTTTATTTCCATGTGGACTATCTCTTTCAATGGATTCTCCTGAACGGTGGGTCCAAAACACAGAGAGGGGAGAAGGGACGACCTCAGTGGATAGAACAAGAAGGAACTAGATTGCTCAACTGGAATCGGTGCGACAGTCTCCTCTAGGCCTGCAGAGCCCAGACCCAGCTCCAAGAAGCCATTGCCAGGGATCAGGGTATGAAAATCCTGCTCACTTTCTGCCCCTCCTTCCTTCGTGTGCTCTGGTTCTTGTACTTGCCCCCAAAGCATGACAGGACAGAAAAGCAATCTAAACTTGTAGGTGAGAGTTCAGTCTTTGAAGATGTGAGGAGGGATCCAGATTTCACTTCCTGTTACACCAGGTGGTGGACTCTGGAGTAATTTGATGAACATCTTTTGGCCTCAATTGCTTCATCTGAAAAGTGAGGTTGATACTTACCTCTCAAAGTTCTTGGGAAAATTAGAAGAAATAATATTTGTCAAGTTTTTAGCACAGTGACTGACATGCAGGAAGTGTTCATTGACTATACTGATTCAGCAAATATTTATTAAGCACCTATTATGTACCAGGCATTGTTCTAGGCACTTGGGTCACATCAGTGAACGACAGTTTTTATTATGGGATCCTGGTGGGGTGGGCAGAGTGTGAGGTTAGGGAGAAGCCTGGCTGAGATTACAGCATGATTATCTCAATATACTCCTTCTACAGAGACACCAGAGTGAGCAGTGGAAGGTGGACAAGGGAGAGGGTCCACATTATTGTCTGCACCCTGGGAAACCCCGAGACCCTTCCCCCTTGGTAGCCAGCACTCTGAACTGAAAAACTCCCTTGGTTGAGTTGAGTGCCTGGGTCTCCTCTCCTCTCACAGGCGGGGCATATCTCCCATCCCCACTTCCAACTCAGGCCAGCTCCAGCTGCCCTCTCCCTGGAACCTGCTCTAGGCCACTTCTTCCCCTTGTTCTAGGTCTCAGCTGTATTGCCAGAACAAGGAGTTTAGTTAGGATGGATTCATACTCATACTTCACTTGGAAATGGCTTTCATCTGCTCTTTTTCTCCACTTGTCTTCCATACCTGGCTGGTTTACTAGAGTGCCAGCCCCTGCTTTAGATTTAAGATTTTAACACCAAAGAGAATTAAGGACAGAGGTGATCATGTGGAAATTTGGGTGGCACATTTATTACTACGGGCTGTTCCTTGAACCATAACCACAGAAAAGTGGAAAAAAAGAAGTATGTTTGAGCCACAGATCTGCCACATCCCAGTGGGAGTTGTTTTGCTGGTTGGAAATTAAGAGATGTACTTTTCATGTCAATCACAGATGGGAAACCAGCCAACCCAGTGCTGCTCTCATTCTTGTCTGTTCTGGGACATCTGTTACTGTTCCCAGACAGAGGTAGGAATGTCCCTTCTGAACGCAGGAGAGCTTGTGTGAGCAGAGCTCTGGGAGAAATGCATGTGCGGGGTTTTCTAACAGCTCCTGACACTGGGGCTCAGTTTTCAAGGTTGCCTACTGTCTAACCTACCGAAGGCTTCACCGAGGCAGTGATTTGGAGCAATCCACTCTCAAAATCACAATGCCTGGGTCTTCCAGGAGCCTGGGAGCCTCTTATTAGGAGCAAATAAATCTGCCTTTTGAGCAATGAAACAAAGGAGGGGCTGAGATCCTGAGGCAAGGGTGTTTCTTGGGCACATCACAGCATTAGGTGTAGCTTTGGGTCACTTCGACAGCCCTAAACCCAAGGCAGCAACAGCAGGGAGAAACACCTTCCTCAGCCACGTTGTCCCAGTTCGCTGCCAACGGGCATTGTAGATTTCTGCAGAGGTGTTATCTTGGCCAGGACATCTTCCCAAACCCACCTGTTATTTGGGGGGCCCAGGTCTCATCCTTCCTCCATTCCAGCCTGTGTTTCTAGGACATAGTTGGCCAGCAAAAGGGCCAACCAAGAAAGAGGGAAAGTCAGAGTCCCCTGCTTCAACTTGGGTTAATTACTGCCCCTCAGTCTGGTTTCTAGCGGCAGAAATTATTCAAGAGCATCAGTGACCCCAGTGGTCTGGATACACAGTGGCTCTGCTCAGAGGTGCCCTTCCCCTACTCTGCCCACTAAAGCTGAAGGTGTGGCGCTCTGGAGATTGAGACAGCCACCCCTGCCACAAAGCTGAGCACTCTCCAAGGAGGGAGAGGCAGAGCGCTTTATCTCTGGGAGTGAAAACACAAACTTCAGAATAAGAACTCTGGGGCTGGACTACCCTTGAGATGTAATGACCAGAACTAAGAACCAGAGTGTCTATCAAGGGCTTTCGTCACTTTGCCTGACAGGTGGATGCCTCTGTGTTCAAGGCGGCCGCTGAAGTGGGACTGATGGCTGCTTTTCACTCCTGTCACATGGGGAGCTGGTGGCCCGCTCACCTGCTCCACTTGGCTGCCTCTCGCCTGCCTCTCTGCTCAAACACTGTCTTGATTTGGCAGCACTACAAGGCAGAATAAAAACATACCCTTCTACCCAAATTCCTGTCTCCTCTCATTTACCCAGCAGATTAAATGATTTCTTCCCTTGTCTTGTATGGCTAGGATTCTCACTGCCTTGTTTCTGCTCCCTCTTAGCGAGCTATAAGAAAAAAAAAAAAGAGTTACGGAGTAACTAAGATGTCACAATGCTTTTCATAATAAGTTATTATCTCCATTTTACAGGTAAGGAGAGTTACCATTATGATGTTTATCAATTATCTGTCCATCAGTCCATCCATCTGTTTACCCTTAAGATGAGCGTTGAGTATTTATTGAGCCAAGCAAAGTGCTACTTTAAATTCTGCATTCAGTGCTCCTTGTAGTTCACTATAGATATCTCAGGAATGTGCCCCTTAATTATGAGGGAGCTTGATTCATTCAACAAATATTTTGGGAAACATTTCTAATGTCCTGGCACATTCTAAATGCATACAGCGAAACCAAAAACCAGAACTACCCCTCTGCCAAACAAAAATCCATTCCATCACAGAGCTTACATTCTAATGGGGTGCCGGAGACAGACAATAAAAAGGATACAGTCCAATATGTAACTAGTTAGTGACACATGCCATGGAAAAGACCAAAGCAGAGAAGGTGGAGCAGCGCTTAGCAAATGTTAGGTAAATAAATAATTTCCATGAAATTAATGACACACTAATAGAGACAATACGTTTTGATTCAGTCAACTATTTCTTAGCAGTTTCTTCCCCTAAAGTGTTTCAGGAGCTGGTAACATCTCCAGTAACATCTTCTGGGAGCTGACTGTGTCCCATGGTGTGTGTGCCTGCTGTGGTGAGACCTTCCCCATAAATGAAAAATGAAACTTCTGCTCGGTTCCTGATTTGCAGCAAAGACACTAAGACAGAAATAACTTCTGTGAATTTCTCCAGCTACGTTTAGTCAAGTTATGCTTTTTAGTCTTTTTTTTAAAGATGTGCCATAAAATCTTATTGATTTAACTCAGCAGTTTGAAATTTATGATGCTTTCCATAGACTTTGGCTTGAGATTGCCTTGAGGAGAGGTGGATATAAGCAAATTAAGAATAAAAATAAGATCGCAAAACATTGCCCTACTGAAGGAAATAAGTTGCTTTTTTATTATTTTGAATAAGTTGTCTTAAACACATCTGAAGGACTGAATCATACTTGACTGATATGCTCATCATAAGTAATTCTGACCTATCCCTAAAAGCAGGAGCCAGCTGTGTGCCTACTCAGTTTACGCTCACGATACTGTGTTTCAAATCCATTTAGATCTGAGAGTAATAAAATGGCTTTTATTAAGCAAGTATTCTGAAATTCACACTTCACTAAACCGAGACCTACCTTTGACCCAATTTTAGCTAGATTTTAATGTATATCCCACATCTGAACCTGGGCTTTTCCTATAGCCTATTTCAAAAGACATATTTGTTCAGCCTTATCGGTAGAGTACTCGGTCATGCTTTCTTTGTATCAGGCACCTCAAGGGCAGGAGATAACACAAACGTGCTTGGATTTTAATAGCTGGAAATATGTCTGTGTAAGGTTGACTGTATTTATCCGATACCAGAGATCTGAAGGGAGAGTGAAAAATGAAGGTAATCACTGGTGCTCCCAAATAACTGGATATTGGAGTCATATTTGCAAAAATAGACTACGCTGTCCATCAGATTTGGGACACTTTCAGAGACTGACAGTGGTTGGGGATGGGGGTGGCAATGTCCGACTGGGTGGGCATGTGGGTGGGTGAGGCAGCTGGTCCAGAGGTGTTAGGTCAGTGACTTCATATGTATATATGTAGGTCACCTAATTTTATTTTGGAGTCACTACTGCCATGGTCTAGATTACTATTTTATTTTTTTATCATTTTCAGAAAATACAGAAATATATCAAGAAAAAATCATCATAAATCCCACTAATCAAAGGTGGCTACAGTTAAAATTTTGGTATATGAGTATTTCTGGTCAGTCTGTTTTAAATTTTTTTCCCTTCAATACAAACACATTTAAAAAAATAAAAATTGGGATCATATGGTTTATATCATTTTATATACTGCTTTTTTCAAATACTATAATTAGGTCATTTTTTCATGTTGTAAGTACTGAAAACTTAAATATTTAATAGTTACATTATAATTTATTTAATTTTATTATCGTTGAACATTTAGGTTGTTTTCATTTTTTCTTGCTTATATCTAGTAAACATTCGAGAACATAAACACATGTTATCAACTCTGACAAATTACTCCAGGTGCTTATTCTTGGTTACTTTCCTTCCCTTTCGTAAGGCTAATGGAGACATGAGATGTGTCCAGGATCCAGAGAGGCTGAATGGCTTGTTTGTGGCAAGCATGTTCTGGAGTTACATTGACCCAATCATACTTCATCAATTAGTTGCTTCATTTGCTTATTAAATAAGAATTTAATAAGGTTACACTATATACTAGGAACTATGGGGAAGTGCAAAGAGACTTTGAGGACTGTACCATCTTGTGGGAGAGACAAGCTTGGTCACCGTTTAGGAAACCCTTGATTGCATTTCCTGATAACTGCTAATAGTTATAGGAAACTTCCTGTATGTTGTTCTAGGTGCTGTATGTATATGTGCTCAGTTCTCATGACAACTACTATTATTTATTACATGACCCCCATATTCCAGTGACAAAAATCAAAGCACAGACAGGTTAAGTAATTTGTTCAAAATCACCCAGCTAATAAGTGGTGGAACTGTGATTTGAATCCAGGTAATTAAGCTCCAGAGTCCATACTCTTAACAGCCCACACATACCTTGAATATACCAACACTTTACAGAGAAAAGGTACTACAGAAGGGTTATCTATACACAAGCATTTTTCTAGAGGTGATTTTTTTCTTTGCATTGGTTTTGTAAACTTCCTATAATAAAGCAGCTTAGGGTTTTATAGTCAAGGCAGTTCTGATACACGGTGCTTAGACTGTTCATGAGAATTACTAACCCAAGAGAAGCAAATTGTTTCATCTGACTTGGGTAAGTGAATTATTTGAACATATAATAGAACGGCCATCATTCCACCTGTCTTGTCCCAAGGAACTTCTGGGGAGAACTTCTGGAAAAATAGTATTCCGTAATAAACTCAATCAGGTATTTGATTTGTAATAAAGAATTAATTTAAAAATCACCTTGTTTGTATTTCTAGTTCAATTTTTAAAACATTATTTGAGTGTGTAAAGGAACCATGAATAAGCACTACTTTCAGCTACAAGGCTTTCAGGTGAAACAGCGCCAGGATCAGAGGTGTACTGGTGCCAGTTCCTTCTGGCTCGAATCTCTTTCCAGCTTCGTGTTCAGTGACGTGGCGTTGGTAGCTTGAAATGAGCCATGGTGGGAATATTTACACTACAGAACTCAGCAGATGCTACCATCCAGGACTTTCTGTTTTCTTGGAGAGCTGGTTGTTAAACACTTCCCAGCACACCAGCGTACTATCCAGGCATGTCAGAAAATTCATGAGGGGATTGATTGTGTGACTTCAGGGGAAGAAAGAAGGAAGTGTAATGAGAATATCAGTTCAAGCCCTTCTTCCTCCTTGGTCTTGAATGTCTATGTTTCTTGATTTCTTTTATTAGGCTACTTCCGAATCTGGGGAAAATTTGTTAGGATAGCTGAGATATTTAGGTTGTTGGAGGGTGAGTGCAGTTGAAGAGCAAAGGTGTTTGGGGCAGGACAAAAGAATGATAAACAGCTCAGGGGGCCCATCGGTTTCAGCTGAGTTCAACTCTCCTTTTCAGTCCTACGGTGTTAATGGCGCCCATAATTCAAGCAGGAGTGTTGGTGGACACCCACCTGGGAAGCCCTGGGGGAGAGTCTTGTCACCTGTGTGCAAGGACAAAGAAAAAGACAGGTTCCAGATGGAAGAGAATCTCACACACCATCTCGTCTAGTCTCCTTATTTCCCAGGTGAGGAAAACGGCCCCTAAGAGTGTTAAAGGAGTTTCCTGAGGTCCCGGGGCTGCCTGGTTGTGAGAATCCGGGTCAGACCGCCTGGTGTGACGGTCAGCACTCCACTTTCTTGCTAGTTGACATTGGACAGGTTACTCAGCCTCTGTGTGTTTTCTCAGCTATAAAATGAGGATGTTGTCCGGATTAAATAATACATACACATAGCTTATGTGTAGTAAGATCTCAATAAATATTAATAACACAGAGCCTTTGTGATGATACTTGTCTCTTTTATAGCCAGAGAAAGTTCAAAAAAGAAAGATATATTAATATATTAAAAGCCAGCATACCACTAATTAATAATATATCAATTCAATCTATTACTATATTGAAAACCAGCATATACATTAGTAAAACATTAACATTTCGAAATCTCCAATGTAAGAATTTGCCCCAAACCAGATTGCCAGACTGAGCAGGTAGGTGTTTTAGTCAATGATTCCCAGCAGCATTAGGAGTTCTATTTTTTTTTAACTTCAAAGGCTTTCTAGCTGAGTGAGGGGCCAACTAATCTCCAGACATCTTTAAACTCACACACGTCCCTTAGGCCTTTCCTTGGAGAATGTTTCACTGAAAACTCTCCCCTCACAGATTAGGGGATAGGTCACTTGCACCTTTATGTTCACAGTGACTGTCTGGAGCCTTGTCTTCCATCAGGGCTCTGCCACCAGCAGTGAAGGTCAGAAGGAGGAGGTCCTGGCCTGGGTGTACCTAGTTTGTCCCACACCACGGACAGAGGTGCTGAGTGCCTAGAGCCAGGCCAGGGTCTGGTCCCATCTTTTCTCACTTAGGCTTCTCCTTCCACAAGCACAGCTAAGGCTCATAAGTTGTTAGTCAGCTGGGAGGATCTGTGGTGTCCAGGTCACAGGAGCTGAATCTGGAGCCTGACTCACTGGGTTCCTTTCCCAGCTCTACCACCTTCTCTCTCTCTTTCCATTGACAAAACACTTAACTTCCCTGAGCCTCCATTTCTCATCTGTAACGTGGGGATGATAAAATCCCTGCTTCACAGGATTGTTGAGAGAATCAACTCAAGTGATACATGAGGAAAGCATCTAGAATAACACCTGGCACATGGTAAGCACTGGGTTTCATGTTCTGTTTTCATGTTATTTCTTATATTTTTATCATGGCAAAATAGACGTAACATAAAATCCACCATTTTAAACATTTCAAAATAGAGCCATATGCCACTTAAGGACAGGTATACATCTGAGAAATGCACTGTTAGGCTATTCCATCACTTTACGAACATCACAGCATGCACTTACACAGACCTAAATGGTATATAGCCTACGGCACACCCTGTATACAAGCCTGCAAGTTATGGTACAAAACAACCTAACACAAGAGAAAACAGTGCAATCAAGAGATGCAGTAAACACGAGATGTATGAGGTTGCTGCCAGTGTAACACAGCACACTGTTTCACAATAAACATTTTTTTATAGGCAGAAAGAGTGCACTCTAAAATAATGATAAAAGTATAGTGTAGTAAACACATAAACCAGTAACATAGTGGTTTATTATCATCATCAAGCCTTATGTACTGGGTGTAATGGTATGTGCTCTACTTCTGTACAACTGGCAGTGCAGGAGGTTTGCTGGAGGTTACCAGCATCACCACAAATACCTGGTAACATCTTGCGCTATAACTCGTGAAACCACCATTACATGTTCAGTCCATCATGGGTTGAAAAGTCGGAATGCAGTGCATGACCGTATATAATTCAGTAGCACTGAGGACATTCATGCTGTTACACAACCCTCACCCCATGTATTTCCAAAACTTTATCATCCTTAACTGAATTGCTGTATCCACTAAACTATAACTCTCCATCACTGTACCCCTACTATCATTGATAAATTCTATTTTATTTTCTGCCTCTATTAATTATTCTAGACACCATGTATAAATGCAATGGTACAGTATTTGTCCTTTTGGCTCTGGCTTATTTCACTTAGCATAATGTCTTTGAGAGTCATCCATGTTGTAGCGTGTGTCAGAATTTCATTCCTCTTTAGAGCAGAATAATATTGCAGTGTATTTACATACCATATTTTGTTTATCCACTCATCTGTCAAAGGACATTAGGGTTGTTTTTGCCTTTTGGCTATTGTGAACACTGCTGGTATAAACATCGGTGCACAATATATCTGTTTGAGGCCTCACTCTTGACTCTTTAGGGTATATGCCTAGAAGCAGAGTTGCTGGATTGTATGGTAATTATATGTTGAATTTTTTGAGGAACCACGATATGGTTTTTCACAGCAGTTACACTATTTTACATTCTTATCAACAGTGCACAAGAGTTTCAATTTTTGTACATCCTCACCAATGCTTGGTATTTTCTTTCCTTTTAAAAAAATAATAGCACTTCTACTGAGTGTGAAGGGGTATCTCATTGCGGTTTTGAATTACATTTCTCTAATGATTAGTGCTGTTGAGCATGTTTTCATGTGCTTATTGGTCATTTTCATTTTTGGAGAAATGTCTATCTAAGTCCTTCGCTCATTTTTAAAATTGGGCTGTTGTTGGGGTACAGAAATTCCTTAAATACTCAGCAGACTAATGCTTTGTTAGCTATATGGTGGCAAACATTTTCTCCCACCAAGGTAATAGGTGGATTTCCAAGGAAATAAATTTGAAGTCCACATACAGGAGATTTTAGCAACTATATCTGCTAATAATGGTGTGAATTGTCTTGAAAAGTAGTGAGTGCCCCCTACTGGAAACATTCACAAGTAGGCCTTTCAGGTCCATTTCTCAAAGACTCTGGCTGTGGCAGACAGAGCACTTGGGCTCTGAAAACCTTCTGACTTTCAAGTTCTGTGATTCTAGATGCAACATAAAGATAACTGCTTTCCAGAATTTGTCCATTAAGAACTTGGGATTGTGTCCGCAACGAATATGTTTTCTGGTGAACCATGACTTGCAGAAATGTCTTTGAGAATCAGAGTGGGCAGGAATCTCTGGGATGAAAATGGGATCCACAAATCTGGGAGAGCCTCAGGAGATGGTGACAAGGACACTCAGACCGAGTCAGGGCACAGAGTTCCTGGGGTAGGGAGATGGTTGCTCCCTGGTTCCTGGTTACAGGGTGTGGTCCTGTAAATGGACAGAATGGAACATCATGGAAACCTGTCTGCGGGCCATTGGAAGACCAGTCTGGCTCTAGGGTGGCCTGGCATTAAGTGGCACCAGGACTCTAGGTTATTGAGCAGCAGGCAAAAACAAGTCAGGACCCCACCTTAGGCAACTGAGATGGGGGGTAGGCACAGCACTGTGGCAGGACTAATTTTGCAAGGGCTAGGCAGTAAGAGGAGGTCTGCTTACAAAGCTTCTTAATAATTACCAGCTTCATCTAAGGATCAGAGAGGGAATAAAGTCAGAAATGCACTTGGATGCTGAAGCACTGACCCGGTGATCTGGAACTCTTCCCATCCCCAGCCTTTCGGTGAGCACAGGGTTGGTTTCTCCATGGGAATAGTTTGAGTTCCTGCTACACAGTAGCTGCACCTGTGGAGAGGAGAGAATGTTATAGACATAAGAAAGTTACATGTTCACAGATTAGAAATTAATTTTGTAGGTAACTGAATTTATGGAGCCTCAGTTTGAGAACAAGTTCCCTCTACTAGCTAATCTAAGCCAGGTTCTGTTGACTCTGGGTACCTGTTGATTGTTGAAGAAGCCTTAAAATGAGGAAGTTAAGCTATTGAGTATAAGAAAATTACTGCTATGATACATTTTATTTTTCTTATTTGGCTAGAGGTCCTTGGTGACCTTTTTTTCTTCAATCAACTTTATTGGGGTATACTTTATATAAAACAGAACACACACACACACCCCTCCACCACTTAATCAAGAGATTGTACATTTCTACCCCTGAAAAAGTTCCATTGTGCCTTTTTTCAGTCAATTCCCTCCTTGATCCCTCTTGTCTCCAGAAAACCACAGTTCTGTTTTCTGTTAGTATAGGTTGAATTGCTTGTTTTAGAATTTCAAATAGGTGGAATTATATATTATGTATTCTTGTGTGTAAATTCTATCACTCAGCATAATGTTTTTGAAATGCATTCATGTTGTATGTGTCAGTGATTTTAATGTTTTTATGCTAAGTAGTCTTCCATTGCATGAATATGTCAAATTTTTTTTAGCTATTTACTAGTTGATAGACATTTAGGTTGCTTCCAGTTTGGGAATATTATGAATAAGGTGTGCCCAACATTTGTATACAAGACTTTTTTTGTGGACATATGGTTTTATTTCTCCTGAGTAAAGAGCTAAGAGTGGAAGAGTTAGGTCATATAATAAGTGTGTGTGTAACTTTACAAAGAATTGCCAAGCTGCTTTCCAAAGTGGTTGTATATTCCACTAGCAGTATACAAGAATCCTACTTCTTTCACATCATGTCAACACTTTATGTTGTCAGTCTTCAATTTTAGCCATTTTAGTGGATGTATTGAATCTGTGAAAGTCATTTTTAGATTTTGTTATGGTTTTGCTGTTATGATGGTAAAAGTTCTTGAAAACTTTTTTATTAAACCTTTTATTTTGAGACAATTGTACATTCACAATACAATCGTTGATTCACAGTAATATGAGAGGTTCTATGGATTCTCTTTACTCGTATTATCCCAATGGTAACATTCAGAAAAACTGTAGCACAACATCACAACCTATTGGACCCTTTAAAAATACACACTTCCCAAAGTTTAGTAAACAAAGAGAAACCATCTTATACTGCTCTGTCGTCATCAACAACACAGGCAGAATATAGAGTATCAGAAGCTGCCCTAACCATAATGCTGATGAGTGGTCTGAGCATCACATTTCAGGGGCTGGAATAATCACTGATATGTTAATACCAGTAGCGCTAACTCCTAGCTTCCTATCTGAAAATGCAATGTGTGAAATTTCAAATTAGATACCTTATGATAGGGGTATCAGACTCATTTTCACTGGGGATCCACATCAGCCTCATGGTTGCCTTCAAAGGATCGGAATAATTTTAGGACTGTGTAAATGTAACTACTCCTTAAGTGTTAAGGAGTTGAAATCACATTCAGTCCTCTGAAGGCAACTATGAGGCTGGTGTGGCCCCCAGTGAAAATGAGTTTGACGCCCTTGCCCTATGAGAAAGCAAGACTCAGAGTGAACAGCACAGAGATCATCAGAGCTATGACACAAAGAGGTATTTCTTTAGTGCTCTGCCAGTAGGACCTTCGCTAAGTGTGTCTTTTTTTTTTTTTCCCCATATAGACATTTTCATCATTCTTACTTTGGGACTAATTGTGGTGGTAGTTTCGTTCAGGGGTAATGAAATAATTATGAACATCATTTTACCCACAACCTCATTTGAGCTAATAACTTAAAATATTTGGCTACATCCCAAAGTAAGTAATAAAATAAACTGATCTGAGTTTGAGCTTTGCAGGTTCACCTCCTACCCACGTCTGGCGGAAGGACTTGTGAGCAGTGAAATGGCTGAGACACAGGGAGTCTGAGGCGGGAGGACAAGAAAGACCCAGATAATTTTCAGCCTGGATAATTTGTCCCTATAGACTCTAGAGTTGATGGTAATAACAAGAAGAAAATCCTTGACATAAAGGTTGTAAGATATTCCTAAGGAAAAAGTAAGACAATGAAGGCTGAAGCACTAAATTTACTGTAACTATAAATGTAATTTTTACAAGCAACAAGTAAAAAGAAGATGAAAATTTGCTTGATGAAAAATGAATGTAGAGACTCTTCCCCACTTTCCTCTAGCACCTTCCTTCACAGGATGGCCGTTTTAGCCCATTCCCCACACAGTCGCTGTTTTGGAGATCATTTTTCATATAATGGCCAAGTCAAGGTAACCAGTGGTAAGTTTTTTCAATATCCCCTTCTCCACCTCAAAATGGCTGCACTATCTCTTCCCCCCACTTTCCTTGCTCCTGTCTGTGAAGTGTTTGTTCACTTTTTCAGTGTGAATTTGCCTTCTTGTGCCTTTGGTCCTTCTTGCCTGCCCTAGGATCTCAGTCCATCAGGAACTTATGCTCTCCTTGTATCTTCCAGCTCTTCTGTCCTGGGACCTGCAAACATGCTTAAATCTTCCCCATTCTTGAAAGCACATCCTTCAGGCCTACTACACTCTTATCTTACCAATGTCCACCTCTTCTTCCTTTCATTATTAAACATTTCTAAAGAGCAGCCTACACTCTTTGGTTACTTTCCTCATAGCCCAAGATGTCCTTGACCTTGGGCAAACCTCTTTATCAACACTGTTTTCTAGTAGTCAGCATCCTCCTAAACTCCAGGGTCTATGGCTCTGCCTCCTGTATTATAACCCTCGTCTCACTGGACACTATGAATACAAGTGGGACTTCCCTCTCACTGTCACCCTGTGTGTCCTGGGATTCTGAGCTGTCACTCTCTTTCCTGGCTCTGCTCTAGGATATTTTTGCCATTTCCTCTGCCCCGTAGATTTAGGCCTCTGCTGAAATCCCCTCCTGAACATTTTTATCATCTTTTTCTATAGTCTGTCTCCCAATGATCTCATTTCCTCCCTTCATTTCAACTACAGCCTTTAACCAGATGTCTTTGAGCTCCGCTGGCTATACCTTCCTAAGGGCGTTTTTTTCACTCCACTTGGCACTCTAGGTACCTGCATAACTTGTAGGGTTTTATCAAGCTGAGACGGGCTTTTGACTTGCTTTTGTATCCCCTACAGGGTATCAAACTCATTTTCACTGGGAACCACATCAGCCTTCAAAGGGCCAAATGTAGTTTTAGGACTGTATGAATGTAATTACTCCTTAACTAGGGGCCAGGAGCTTGGCACTGCCACCAGATAGAAACAAGGTGCTGCACTGGGTAAAACAAGGTGGAGGGCCAGATTCAGCCTGCGGACCTTGTGTCTGCCCCATGTGCCATAGCATTATGCTCTGGGTATAGTATAGGCTCTGATGACATTTGTTGAATAGTGTTATCTTGCTTACTGGATGTCAGGAGCTCTCATTTTGATGGCTTGTTGACTTTGTGGTGAAGGGAAGCCAATTAAACCCATAACTCCTCCTTCAGAGATCCCATCCCAAGTACCATTCGTGGTCCCAGACATTTGGTAGTCTTGCCTGCAGTGGTTCTCATTGATGGCAGGGAAGCCTTCAGGACAGAAGTCCTGGGAATAATTGAGTTGTGATTGGCACCCCCTGCACCATTCCAAGCTGACAACAAGCGAGCATGGCAGCATATGCCTCTTCCAAGTGGCATCTAATTTCTCGGAGGTGACTTTATATTGCTTTACAGAGGCTGGCATGCTGCTTTTGGGGAGCCTACTGGGAATCGCACCTGATTCTGGTGCCTGACTGCCGCAGACAGCTGCCTAGTTAAGGCGAATTTTACAGTTAAATTGTGTTCTGCTTGGGAATTGGAAACTACTGAGAAAGGACAAATGCAAATGAGATCCCTGAGCTGTGCAGGAGCTTGTTAAGAGACATCCCTTACACAAAGCCTGGAGTCTCAGGTTCATCTTCAACTATTGTTTTGAGAAAACTTTTGGGACATTTTCCACAGGGGTTTGGGGGAGGACAGAGGTAGCTGTGGTGCAATATGAAGAATGTGAACTTTGGGATGTGACTGTGGCATTGTCATTACAAGTACAGCCATAAGCCATGTGGGTCAAATGCTGGCCCCACTACTTATAGGCTGGGTAACCTTGGGCAAGTTACTTTAGTCTCTGAGCCTCAGTTTCCTTATCTGTAAACTACAAATAATAATACCTTGGTAGGATTAAAAAATACATAGATATAAAAACCTTAGCCCAGCACTTGGTATATAACAAACCTTCAATCAGTGCTGGCAATTTTATTATTATTATTAGTTAATAATTGTGAGATGTTGAGGAAATCCCTTAACCTCACAGTGTCCCGTTTTCCATCTTTTGAGGTGGTTGTGATGATTAAGTGAAAAAATGTGTATAAGGAGTTTAGCACAGGATGGGCACTTGGTAAATAATGGCCACTGTTATTAATATTATTCTAACTAGCCAGACACCAGGAAACCTGCTTCACTTAACTTAGGACGGTGGGTACCTGCTAGCTAAGACTCCCTAGGGAGCAAAGTACCCTAAAAAGAGGAGGAGAAGACAAAGTAAGTGTTGGTTTAAGAGGAAAGGTTTTTTAAAAAAATATATTTTATTGATTATGCTATTATAGTTGTCCCATTCCCCCCTTTATTCTCCTCTGCCCTGCACACCCCCTCCCACCCACATTCCCTCCACTTTAGTTCATGTCCATGGGTCAAGAGGAAAAGTTTTCAAATCAAATGGATCTGGCTCCACCAATAATTACTTTGCTTTAAACTCGACTTCCTTCTCTGAAAAATAAGGTTTAGTGATGCTATAATAGCATTTACATAGAATCGTGGTGAGGATTATGTAGACAGGTGCATGTAGGGTGCCAAGGAGTGGACTGTGGCTCATTGTCAGTCTCCATAAAATACAGCTGTTGTTACTGAGAAGGTGGGGATTCAATGCAGGGTTCTTGGGGAGGAAGAGGAAGAGAATCAGGAGGAGGGAAAGAAGGAGGAGGATAGAGAGGAGAACCAGACAGGGAGGGGAGAGCCCCTAAAAGACCCCATCTTCGAAGAGATAAACTCAGAATATAGACCAAGACTGTGTTTTATTATCTCTATGTCCTTGCATGTATCTCCCACAATTCCAGGCAGGTCTTATTCATAGAGAGTCATCAACAGATATTTATGGAATTAGAGATCCCCCGGTGAGAGCTTAGCAAACTAGACGTTACCCCAGCAAGAGTATTATGTGTTGGATCATTGCTTTGAGGTTCTGGAACTCAAGACTGTAGAGGGGCAGGGCTCTTCTTAAAAGTCTATCTGTATCTGGGGGCCACTGGATGCCAGCCATTCTTCCCATCTCTTACCGTGGCCCAGAGGATCTGGTGGGCCTCTGGGGGGAATGGTCTGATTCTTCCCCCGAAGAGAGTTGCAGGGCCCTAGGGACATGAGTCTTTTGTGAGAGCGACATGCAATCTCATCCAAACTTGATGCACAACATTCCCCCGCAGCCCCCACAGCCCAGCAGGTTACAACCTCAGAGGTGAAAGGCAGTGCAGGAAGAAAGAAAGGAGCAAGGCTTCCTCAGGGTGGCGCGGGCAGAGGCCACTTCCACAGAGGCCTGCAGCAACGAAAGCCCGTGACCCAGGACGGAGTGAGTGCTACATCTGTGCATTGGCCAAATTGCAATGGGAAGGAAGGGCTGTTTGTTTTCCTCCCAGAACAGGAATTCTCAGAAAATCGATTCTCCCTCATTGACAATGCATACTAAGTGATTGAAAGGCCATTAAGCCCATTAATGGGGTGCTCTTTAAATAAAATAAGCCCCTAAAAGGGATCTTAGACTTGGCAAAGTCAGTAAAGCTGACAGTGTGCTGGGCCTACCCAGGGACCATAAATATAACAAAACAGATATGGGCTATGGGAGGGGGGGATGGGCAGGCAAACAGAGGATAAAGGAATCAGGAAACAACGAATAGCTTTGTGTATAAAGGACAAACGTTGCCAGACAAGTTTAATGGCTTTTATTTTATTTTCGACAGGATTTACAAAATGAGTAGATGAAGGGAAGTTTGCATCTTGATTTCAGTTAAACAGTTGGCACTGCATCCCACCAAATTTCATGCCCCAAATTAATTCAAATTGTCTTGGACGGAAGTGTGGTCACATGGGTTGAAAGTTGGCTGGCACTCCACGAACATCAGGGAAAGGAAGGCGGCTGCCCGTGGCCAGCCTGGTGGTGAAGCCTCATTCTAATTCCTGTCTGAAAGTGGGGCTCCTCATTCTCCAGCTCCCCTCGTAATAATAATAAGAACACAACAATCACAGCACCTCAGTTAACATGAACTGATCACATCCCATGTTCCAGACACTTCATCTAACTGAGACTCTTTGTTCTTTCAGCCCCTGATGTTCCTCTCTTCACTCCCCATCTTCCCTTTCAGACAGCTAGTCAGGTGTGTTGATCACTTCAGGGGACCAATACAGTTAGTAAAGGATGCATGATAAAGGGAAAAATGTTTGGGAAAAGCAAAAAGACAGAGGGACCTCTGTCCTTAGATAAGAAACCAATTTTCCTCAGAGGTGATGTATGTGAGTGGACAGGACTGTGTGCCTGTATCTGGCTTCCTAGGCAAAGCTGCTGCCTGGGTCTCCCCTAGATGGAGTCTCCTGGGGACAGTCACAAAAGCTGCTGCCACCCACATGGCTCAGAGGCAGAGAGGAGCCAGGTCCAGATGGACCATTTGGGCAGGAATGTAGGCATCTCAGCAGCAACCTGCAGGGACTGAGGGTGATGAGTCAGCTGCCTGCTGCCTTTTCCTTCCTGGAAAAGTGAGCACTCACAATCTGACAGCAAGTCGTGTTCCAGGAAATTTTTTTCTGGCACATTTAAGACTGTGGAGGCATTAACTCAATGATACATTATGAAAAAAATGCAAACCAGGAAACTGAGGCACAGAGAGGTAAAAGAGACAAACAGATAGGGACTCAGGCAGGAGCGCTCCCCTACTGAGATTTTGACTTCACCGCAGGATAACAAGAAAAGAACCACCTGGAGACTATGGCGAGTTTGAATAAATGTAAGTAAGTAAATATCTTCACTGGGGACAGCACAAATATCCAGAAAGCTCTGGGGTTTTTTTTGTGTGTGTGTTACCCACATAAATTCCTTCCTTTCCTCCTTCCTTCTTTCCCTCCCTCCCTCCCTTCCTCAAGGAGTGTTTGCATGGGGAGCCCAGGTGTGTCAGGCACTGGGTAGACAAGACTGAGTCCGGCCCAGCCTCTGCTCTCCAAGGGCTGGTGCCTGATGAGAGCACACACACAAATGGGCGCTTTCTTTAGGGCTGTCTTTATTTTTCAAATGTCCTAATCACATTCTCTGATTTATCTGTCTTAAATAGCATTGAACTTATTTTTAAAAATATATTGGATTTAAAGTTTAATATTTGATATTTTAAAATCTAGTGAGTTGAATCAGATCATCATTATTTGGTCAGTTGAGTTTTGACAAAGGTATTGAGGCAGTTTAATTGGAAAAGGATAGTTTTTTTCAATAAGTAATGCTGAAACAAAATTATATTTATATTTAAAAAATAGAACTTCACCTATATCCCACATTATATACAAAAGTTAATTGAAATGGTTCATAGACCTAAATGTAAAGGCTGGAATTATAAAACATAGAAGAAAGGAGATAATCTTCGAAACTGTGTCTTAAAGTTTTATTAGGACATAAAAAGCAATAATAAAAATAGAGAAACTTGACATGATTAAAGCAAAAATTGTGATTCTTTGGAAGATATCATAGGAAATTGAATAAGCAATCCAGATATGTGTTCACAAAACACATATCCTACCAAAATGCGCCCAAACCTTAATATAGAATATATAGACTAATTGAATAATAAAAAACAGTTTAGCTTTTAAACTAGGCAAAAGTATGAACAGAAACTTCACAAAAGAAAGTATACAAATGTTCAAAAGCACACAAACAGCTATTCAACATCTCTAATCTCCAGGAAAATTAAAATCAAAACAACAATGGATATTACTCAATGCCCATGAGACCAGCTCAAATGTAAAAACACTGACAACACTAAGTATTGGTGAGGCTGTGAAGCAACTGGAACTTTCATACACTGGGTAGAAATAGAAAACAGTCTAACCTCTTTGGAAAATAGCTTGGACAATTTCTTACTAAGTTAGTTGCACCACTACCATATTATACTTGACAATTTCACTTTTAAGTAATTAACCAAGAGAAATAAAAATACATATTCCTACAAAAATTTGAGCATGAATGTTCATAGTAGTTTTATTCATAATAGTTAAAAAAAACAGAAAGAACCCAAATGGCCATTAACTGTTGAGTGGATAAAAAATTATAATATATTCCTACAATGGAATATACTCAACAATAACAAGACAGGAACTTCAAATACATAGTGCTGAGAGAAAGGAGGCACAAACCAAAGACTACATAATGTATGATTTTATTTCTACTTAATCATAAAAAAATAAAAACTACTCTATCAGGACAGAGAGTGCAACAGTAGTTTTCTAGGGTTTGGGGGTGGAGGAGACTTGCTGCAGTATATAAGGAAACTTTTTGGGGTGTTGAGAATAGTCTGTTTCTTAATTGAGGTAGTTGTTATATGATGAGCATATACATTTGTCAAACCTCATTGAAATGTACACTTAAGTGGAGGCATCTATTGTATGTAATTATACCTCAACAAAGTGAATTTAAAATGAAAAATTAAACAAAACTAATCACAAGCATTTGAGTGCTAGCATTTACTTTTTACCAAAGGTTCGAAACATACAAACCAATTTCTTAACCAAATTTTCTCATACAGTGAACCAGAGAAACATTACATACAAGAAAAGTTCCCCATCCTCACCATGTCCTCACTGCAGTTGGAGGCGCTGCAGGGTAATGATGTACTTGTCCTCTAAGTAAGAGAGAACAGGAGAGGGAGCACTTCCTTCCAGTCCCGGGAGGAATAATTTGCTTCCTACTTAGTGCATTTCTTCCCCTGCTCAGATGCCCAGAAGTAGAAAACTGACCACCAAAACTTTATAAATACTAAATTTTTTTAATTTTTATTTTATTGATTACGCCATTACAGTTGTTCTATTCCCCCCTTCATTTCCCTCCACCCTGCACCCCCACCCCTACTATTCCCCCCCTTTAGTTTATAACCATGCATCTCAAGTTCTTTGGATTCTACATTTCCCATACTATTCTTGCCCTCCCCCTATCTATTTTCTACCTACTGTCTATGCTACTTATTTTCTGTACCTTCTCCCCCTTCTCCTCCCACTCCCCTGTTGCTAACCCTCCATGAGATCTTCATTTCTATGGTTCTGCTCCTGATCTAGCTGTGCTTTTAGTTTGCTTTTGTTTTAGGTGTGGTTGTTAATAACTGTGCGTTTGCCGTCCTTTCACTGTTCATATTTTTTATCTTCTTTTTCTTATTAGATAAGTCCCTTTAACATTTCTTATAATAAGGGCTTGGTGATGATGAACTCCTTGAATTTGACCTTATCTGAGAAGCACTTTATCTGCCCTTCCATTCTAAATGAAAGTTTTGCTGGATAGAACAATCTTGGTTGTAGGTCTTTGGATTTCATGATTTGGAATACTTCTTTCCAGCCCCTTCTTGCCTGTAAGGTCTCTTTTGAGAAATCAGCTGACAGTCTGATGGGAACTCCTTTGTAGGTGACTGTCCCCTTAGCTCTTGCTGCTTCTAGGATTCTCTCTTTCATTTTAATCTTGGCTAATATAATTATGATGTGCCTTGGTGTGTTCCTTCTTGAGTCCAACTTCTTTGGGACTCTCTGAGCTTCCTGGATTTCCTGGAAGTCTATTTCCTTTGCCAGATTGGGGAAATTCTCCTTTATTATTTGTTCAAATAAGTTTTCCACTGGTGGCTGTTCCTTTCCCCCTTCTGGTACCCCTATAATTCAGATGTTGGAGCGTTTAAAGATGTCCTGGAGGTTCCTAAGTCTCTCCTCATTTTTCTGAATTCTTGTTTCTTCATTCTTTTCTGGTTGGTCATTTTTATCCTCCTTCTGGTCCACTCCTTTGATTTGAGTCCCAGTTTCCTTTCCATTACTATTGGTTTCCTGTGCATTTCCCTTCATTTCAATTAGTTTAGCCTTCATATGTTCCTCTAATTTGTGACTAAAATCAACCAGTTCTGTGGGCATCCAGGTCACCAGTGTTTTGAACTGTGCATCTGAAAGTTTTGCTATTTCTTTGTCACTTAGATTTATGGGCTCTGGGGCTTTGAGATCTTCTTGAGCCATTTTTGGTGTGTCCGTGCCTATTAAGTATAAGGAGCGGAGTCTTAGGGGCGGGGTGGGGCCTCCAGGGTGGAGTCGCTGGGTTGTGATGCTGTATGTGGTGGCAGGGTCAAAGTGGGGAAATGGAATCCCCTTCTCCTGCTTCCTGCTGCTGGGTGAGGAGCGAAGCCTTAGGTGTTCACCAGGGTAGGGTTGCTCAGGTCGCTGGATTGTGACCCTGTATGGGGGGGCGGGGTCAGAGACGGGAAATGGCAGCCGTCTCAGCTGCTTCCCATTGCTGGGACCCGCTTGGTCCCGTCTCACTACCCACTTCCTCCCCAGTATATCTGCGCAGGAATGTGCCAGCACAGTCAACCCGTTGCCCTTCACCCTCACAGGATCCGCCGGTCATTCACTGGGTTGGCCCTTTGCAACCGCATGCCTGGGATCCGCGCACCTGAATTCGTCTGATCGAGTTTTCCTGTGCAACCCTGCTCCACCAGCTGCTGGTTTTGCCCCTCTTACCGGTCAGGCTGAAGAATTTGTTGTTATCGGACTTCCGAAAAGTTCAATTTTCTGTGTTCTGACTGTGTTTTCTGTTACTAATATTTTGTTGTCTCTAAACTTGGTTGTGTGAGAAAGCATGGAGTCTCCACCTATGCCTCCATCTTGGCAGAAGTCCTGTAAATACTAAATTTGTTACCTCATTTCTTCCACAGTTTTATAGAATGTGGGATAGATTGGTCTCCCATAGAGAAGGGAGAATGGAATTCCACACTGGCTTAAGACTTAAAGTGTCTGAAGCAAATACAACTTTCTCTTATTGTCTGGTGAAATGGCAAAGAGTTTAGAAGGATATAGATAGTATTTTTTTTTGTTTTGAACATTTTATTGACAAATAGTGTACATTTTATAACACAGCCTTCTGACATCTGTAAAAAACAGGCTGTGGAACAGCTTGTGGGCACAAATGTCTCACCAAAAGCTAGATTCAAATGCCTTGACGCTGAGGGATGGGTGCCCATGGTGTGCTATGGAATACACATAGACAACAAAAATGTGCACCAAGGGCTTCCTAGAGGAGTCCTGCAGGTTCTGAAGCAGAAGGAATTCACCGTGACACTAAACTGAGTCGTCCTTTTGGAGTTGGTAAATTGGCATGGGTGAATTTTTTGGTTCTGTTTTCAAAGCTGATGGCTTCTTGCACAACCATGTTTTAGAGAATAGGGGCAAACATCAAACTGTTTCCTTGGAGTTTTAGATTGTGCAGCAACAGATTTTATTTTATTTTTATTTTTGTAAGTTTTTAAAACAAAGGAGCTGCTACAGCCCCCACCAGGACTCCCATCTGGGGCCTTGGGAGCAACATTCATTGGCAATTTTCATATGTTCCTGGAGGGCCACCATGAATCAATATTTGCCCTTACCTCTGCCAGCTTGGGAGGTAGCAAATAGACCCAACTGGTACGTGACAATAGAACAGAAACACTGCCCTACATAACTGTTTATTAGTAGGTTGGGGCTGGTGCTGGAAGGCAAGGAGATCTATTTGCAGTGGAGATCTGTTCCTAGCCAGATACCCTTGTGAAAACAGAACAGCTATTTTTCTCTGATGAAACAGTAGAGAAGCTTCAAAGATGCTGAAGATCACCTTCAGGGACCACCACCTAGAAAAACAGGCCATCTCTCTAAGATCAAACCTACTTTTGTTTTCCTTTGTCCTGTCTTCAGAATATAGACAGTTTCCAGAGATTTATCCTAGGCTCTCATCTGTGCTCCTGTGCTTGGCAATCCCATTCACCCCATGGCCTTATGTTTTATTTTTATCTCATCCAGTACCTACTCTGATCTGACGCTGCATCTGGGAAGGTGAATCTAACCCAAGTGGGGTCCTCCAGATGCTCACAATGGTACAGGAAGCTGTACACAGGCCCTGATTGGGTGATGAGTATTTGACAGAAGCATGGTTAGAGTGCAGACCACCATGAT
The DNA here is from genome assembly GCF_021234435.1 of Artibeus jamaicensis. NCBI lineage: Eukaryota > Metazoa > Chordata > Mammalia > Chiroptera > Phyllostomidae > Artibeus > Artibeus jamaicensis. The sequence goes on from NW_026521764.1 coordinate 4,322,746, forward strand.
GGCCTGATAATGGTTGTGATCCAGGCTGTTGGGGGGGGGGTGTTTGTGTCCAGGTGGTGATTTGAAAGATTTGCTGGTTTGAAAGATGAATGGAGTGTTGGTCAGGGAGAAAGGGGTGGAAGAAGGAAGGCCATTCCAGGTAGAAGGGTTATTATGAGTAAAGGCATCAAATTGCCTTGGAGAATTATAAATAGACTGGCTTAATTTATAATATTAGCAGCAAAGTCCCACATAGAGTTTACAAAGTGCAAGGCACTATCCCAGCATTTTTCATACTCCTACCTGTCCTTCAAAGCCTGGCCAAGATGATGCTTGCCATATAAAACCTTTCCTGATCTCTCCTCTCGGAAACAATCTCCCTTGCCTCTGAGTTTCATAGCATTTGACCTGTGACATTTCTCCCTTTATCCTGTAGTATAGTTAATAAAGTATATTTAATATCCTGTATTTGCTATAACCTTGAGGGCCTGGATACAGGCAGATGCATCTTTCACCCCCTCCGCCCATGGCACCCAGCACAAGGCCTTGCACATATTTGTTACTAAAAAAATTTGCAGCTGAATGAATGGATGAGTGAAAGGTCTTTTCGTGTGCTATTGTGGTAACTACTATCACCTTTTCCTTCTCCAGACCACTAGGTGAAAACGGGTGGTGAGCACGCAATGCAATACATAGTTGATGGATACCAGAATTGTGCACTTGAAACTTACATAATGTTATTAACCAACATTACCACAATAAATTTAATTAAAAAAACACTAGTTGAGATTTAAGATTTGAGCCCCTTCTCTGAATTGTAGAACTTCTTTTTAGAGGATAAGATATTCCTATCCATGTCCAGGGTCATTTCACAGCTTTTAAGTTGGCCCAGCTTAACCTTGTGAATCAAGCTGTTTTCGTTCTTCACTGTCCTAAATTCACCTCCTTTCTATAAGCCTATTCTTGAAAAAGTTCTCTCTGAATCTTTTTTGTCTTTCCACCTGCTGAATTCCAGGTTCCCCCTTGATACCAGGGTAAAAATGCTGTTCTTGAAATCCTCTCATCCCAGCTGATGAACTTCTGAGTTTTGCCCAGAGAATGCCCAGAGAACCATACTCCTGCTACACAGTGTTTCTCTCCTCTCTTCATGTTTCTGCACCTAATTCCTTTACATGCTCCAAGGCCTTCCCACATCTGCCCATGTCTTCCACTTCCTGATCTCACCTTCCCAACTGTCCCCTCAAAAGCCTCCTGCTATCTTGGTGATACAGACATCACATCCATTTCCAGATCTCATTGTTTTCCCCTAGGAAAGCTTTGGTGTATCTAAAACCAACTTTCTTTTGGCCTTACATTTTGAGTAACCCTAGGGTTTTTTCCGTTCCATATATCATGAGAAGCACTTAGCTTAATGTCTCACATGGTAAGTAATAGTCATTTTCTGCAATTTGCCTCCATGTCTTTGCTCATATTCTCTCCTATCCCCATCATAGAAACTATTCCCTTAAGCTCCTTCAGATAATTTAAAGCTTAGACATTCATTTCATGAACATCAATATTAATCAAGCACACATTAAGGGCCTGGCATTGTGCATAGTTTGGTGGGGAAGACAGGTGTGTGAGGACTCTGTGTATTCAGTGCGTGGGGACAGGGAGAGAGGTATGTGCTGGAGGAGGTTTCATCTAGGAACTGAACTGAATTCAGTCTTGAAGGAGCAGATGGCAATCACCAGGTGCATGGTGTGGAATGGCAGAAGACAGGTAGATAGTGGTGGTTGATGGAACATTCCAGGCACGGTGGAGAGAGTATAGGACCAGTCTCATTGATGAAGTCCTTTCTCTCAGCATTATTGCTCTATTGCCTTGGGTGTTTCACTTAATAGACATCTGGTCTCCCCAGCTCTATTTAAATGTCTTAAGAACAAATATGCTGCCACTTCCTTGAGATTCTGTGAAATTACCAGAAGTAGCAGGTGCCATTAAGAACAGATGATGGGTAGGTGCTGGAGGAGTGAGTGAAAGGTCTGCAGGGGTGGGCTTCTTTAAATCAAATGGAAGCTTTTGCCCCCCTGTGTAAAGATAGCTCCAGTCGTACCTTGAAATAATGAGTGAACAGGCGATCAATAGCTTCTTGTTTCTGGCCTGGGTGTGGTAACGTCCAAGCCATTAATACATTCTTGGGCACTTTCCATGGCCATTTGTTTCCCGAGGTTGCTCTGCAGTATTTCTGAGGTCCTTGGCTTGCTCCTCCGACTGTTTGTACACCCTCGGGGAGGAAGGGCTCTCTCTTCCCTGTTTATGAACAAGGTAATGTATGTCAAATTGCCTTGGCTTAAACAGGCAATTGTGCACCTTTAAAAGGTACGAGGAAATGTTTCTCTGTGGTCAGATTGGCCCATAATGCACATCTGTTCTCTTGACTGAACTCCAGTATTCTGCCCTCGCTGAGCAACAAACTCCACAACCTGCTCCTGGCTGGCAGCCCAGGCCCAGCATGAGTGTCTCTGTGTGGCCAGCCAGCTGGGTTTTGGGCTGTCCAGAGGCACTGGAGGATGACAGTCAAAAGACTCAAAATTTGTGGGTCCCCACAGCTTCAGGGTGCCCCCAGAAAATCCATAAAGAGTCAGGAGGGAATTGGAGGAAGAGGAGGGAGAGGCGAAGATGATTTGCTGAGACAGAAGGCATATTTGCTGCTGCCAGGAAGTTCGAGTGCAAATGGAAACCAGAACCTGCAGTGTTTTTGTTTTTTTTTCTTTTAGAAGATGGCCCACAAGAGGATTGAATTAGACACATTTTTGTCTTTCTACAAACTCTGGCATTCACCAAATTCCATGCATAGATTCCACATTTAAGTAAATCCTGTGACTAACATACAGCCACAACCAGTAACAGTGCAGTATTAAGTTCAGTTGTCTTCAAGGAGGATTTTATTTCCAGAGACCTTCAAAAGACACTCAGCACCCGCTTGACTTTTACTACCCCCACGACCTCCACTTCTTTCCCAGCTGCCATCACTGCTCACCTGGATTATTGCACCTGGTCTCCTTGCTTCTGCTCTTGCCCCACCACAGTCTATTCTCCACCCAGGTGCCAGAATTTGCCTCCTAAAATAGGGCAGGGTTGTGTCACATGTCTGCTCGGAATGCTTCAGTGGCTTTCCACCTGATGCGAGATAAAAGTCAGGATTCTCATATAGGCCATTGAGACCCTCAGCCACCCCTCCTCTTGTGAATCATAACTTCGATTCCTCCTCTTCCCGTTGCTCTTTTTGCCCCTAAGGAACAAACAGCTGACCGTCTGTTCCTTTGGTTGGAGTACTCTTCCCCGACATGTCTTTGGTTCTTCGCTCAACTGGCCCCTTACTTAGGTCACTCCGTCACCATCTTCAGGTCTCTGCTCTACTGTTGCCCCCTCGGGAAGGCTTTCTTATTGTCCCCATTTGAGGTTGCCCTCCTGGTCATCCACTTCCCTGTTTTAGTTTCTCCACAGTCTTTACTACCCTCCGATATATTATTGATACTGCTTTTTGTTTTTCTATTTATCTTCAGCTTGAGTTTTGTTGGCTGTTGTTCATGGCCGGATCCCCAATGACTGCTAGGCATGTAGTTGGTGTCCAGTAAAAATTGATGGAATGAGTAAATGGCTGGGAAAAAATTGAATCCTGAGAACAAAAGGACTTCATCTTAGGTTGTGAATGATAACTAGTGCAGGAATTAATATAGGAGAGCATAGTATGGAGACTGCAAAGCAATCAGTTCAACATTCTTGTTGAAGTTACACACTGTTTCTTGCTCAATTAAGAAAGGAAAAACCCTTTCTTAAGGGTTTTCACAATGATGTGCTATGATAGTGGTGTTAGCTAATGCTCTGGTGGTAATCATATTGCAATATACACATGTATCAAATCAACACGTTATATACCTCTTAAACTTACACAATGTTATATGACATCTCACTTTAAAAAAATCCTCAGTGACAAAAAAATGTGTCCAGGAGAACGGATTTAGAAAGTTTAAAACATGCTACATGAAAAGAAAATTACAACATGGGTAGTAAACCCCAGTGCCTACAGGATCAGACAGGAAGAGCCCATCAGATGGAAGAATTGGAAGGGACTAGATCAAGCTGGAGAAGAGAGATCAGCCATATTCTCTTATTATAAGCTGATAACATTAGATATGAATACTCAAAAGGTCTATAAAAATATATTTATTTATGCAATGCACTCTTTAAACTTTTTCAAATTATAATTTTTATTTTTCAAATATACTCTTGAATAACTCTTTGATAAAGAAGAAAACAAAGGTAAATTATAAAAGTTTCTAAGCAGCAAGGGAAAGTAGAACACTGCATACGAATCTGTGTGACAGAGTGAAAGCTGTGCTCAGAGGGAAAAGTGCAGACTTCCACGGTTTTATCAGGAGCAGCAAGCTCTTTTCTGTAAAGGGCCAGAGCACTGGGGGCCGTATGGTCTCTGTCACAGATTTTGTTTAACATTGTTTAAAAAATTAAGAGAACACTACCTGCTGCTCAATGGCAATAAATTTGAAAACCTGAACAACTTCCTAGCAAACATTACCAAAATTTACCCAAGAAGAACTAATACTTGAATAGGCCAATTACCAGAGAAGAAAGTTTATTGAAGATTTATCATTGCAAAGGTCACCAGAATCAGGTGGGTCTACATACTCTTTTCAAAACTGATAATTAATTCTACTAGGTAAAAAAAAAGTCGAATTGAAACAAAACAAAAACCCAACCATCTAGACCATACAAAAAGATGGGAATTTTTGTAAATCTTCTTAGAAGGTAAAGAGCTAAATGTTCTAAAACAGGAGTGGGAAACAAGTCTTTATCCTGAGTGCCAGCTGAGATTGGAGGGCAGTGTTTGCTCGAAGCCCCAGTTAATGACATTGTGGGCACAGCTGAGATCCAGGGGGAAAAAAATGGGGTCTGATTGGCCGTTGATGACTCAGCTTGGAATGTCAGATGGATCTTATGGGATATTTTCCAAAGAGCCAGGAATAATTAGTCCATGATGTCTTATGGATTTCTGATCAATTTATTTGAGAAAACGTACATTCCATAAAATTTATGTTCCTCTAATGACCATTCAGTAGTCCCATGAAAATTATCAAGATTAAGCTACGAGTCTGAAATCTAACCTTGCATTAATCATCACTGCTATGGGTGTAGCGAATGTATTAGAAGAAACCAATAAGCTCATGGGAAACTTCTGAGTTTGAGGGCCATCAAGAGGGGATCTTCTTTCCTGACTTTGGCGCTTCTGCTGATTTGTAGCTGAATAGAAATCATCCCATTCCAGTGATGAAGCATTGTCCTCAGGGCTTTCTTTTCCTAATTCACCAGATGTGAGAAAGGAACTAGAATATAGCGTTTCTACTTCCAGGGAGCAACTCCTGCACATGGCTGTGCTCACCGACCCAGCCTGGGCACTTCTACCACAGCTCCCCCTGAAGGTAGGAAGAGGGAGAAAGGGCCAGGCTCTGTAGAGAGGAAGAAAGAGGAGCTGCCAGGGCAATGAGTAAATCTTCATTATTATAAAAAAGGGAATCACAGTTTTACTCTCCTCATTTTTATGATGAAGTAAAATAAAATGGAAAAGAGGAGCAAGAGAAATGATTGCTTAGTAAATGACTTCAAACCCAGCACGTGTTTATTTAAGCATCTCTGTGCAAGCACAACCCTGGGTGTCTGTTAAATCAGCAAGCATGTCAGTTGGCACTTCTGGTTACAGACCATTTTATGGTCATACATCATTCATAGCCACAAAAGCCATTTGCCCTCTGTCACCAAACCAATCAGAAGTCTGAGAAGCCAGCAGAGAGGAAGCAGAGCAGGAGCCTGGCAGGTTTCTCTGGACTCCTCTGAATTTTCACAATCTGGTTCAACAGAATGTTACAGAAAATTAACTCTCCTGGGTTATTAAGGACCCCACTTTCCCCCACTCCCCACTAAAGAGCAGTATATGATTTCAGGCTAATATTTACCCCACGGCAAGCAACACCTTGTGACATGTGGGGCAGAAGTGCAGCAGACCTCACACACAACTTCAGTGTCATGATACCTGCTGATCTGAACCTCTCCAGAGAAAAAACATAGTTGGGGTGTTGCTCTCCGGGCCCCCACAATTCATTCCCAATGCCCACTTTGAGCAGATTTGTAACTGATGTGAGTGCATCAGCCATTCAGCGGATAACCTTGATCTGCCTTTGCTTCACTCTTGTGAGTTCACATTTTTTTTCACTCTTTGCCCCCTCACTATTATTTTTTTATTGCAACTGAGATGCCTGCCAGACTCTGGTGACTGCCCAGGCCTTACAAACCATGAGCTTTTGGGTTCTTCCTAAATGCCTTTGCCTCTGGGATGGAAGTTTCCCTCCAAATGCCTTCCCAAATCTAGGGTCTTCCCTTCACATGTACTGCTGCTTAACTCTTAGTGCACATCTTTGTTTACAAATAAGGCTCAGTAGCAGTTGTCGTAGCCTCTGTGGGTGCCAGGACAGCCCCATCTGGCCACCCCACTCCATCTCTGCTTGGGTATTTCCCGTGTCTTCCAGCCTCTCCACTCATAACAGGCTGGGATCAATTTTCCGGTGGCAGCTTGGAAATAATAGTGTAAAATGTATATTAATACAGAAATATATTGTGAAACTGTCCTTAAACAAACAAATGAGCCACTTTAAAATATTACTGCCATAAATGACCATGACAGTAGCACAGCACATATAATAAAAAATAACTGCTGAAGAGAAGCTGCTGAATTACTATAGTAATAAACCAGATGTGATTATTATCATTTAACACGGTCATTGAATACCATGAATCCCTGAAGCCATTAAAATATTTATGATTAAACATTTGCTATTCCTTATAACAGAACATATAGTTGGGTACTAAAAAACTGTTAAAGGGTTGTTTCAGCTAATATATGCCAGTTCTATAATGGAGGTCAACCAACATTGCCTGAATCCTTTAAAAGAGGGACGGACAGCTGCCTCTCCACATCCTGACATATTTCAGGGTGTTTGTGCTGGTATTGCACACCCTCACGGCACTGGGGAAGGGGTATCAGCTACATGCTACTGAGGTAAAAATATATTCCTGTTCTGTATGCTCATGAACAGATGTGGGCTTAGGAGCTGTTCTGGTCATTCTTTAGAAAAAGAACAGATGCAGCAGATGCTGTCCGAGGCCTGCTCATTTCCCCTCCACACTTGTCTTGAAGATCCTTCTGCGAGCTATCCCCCAGAGGGCCTTCACCGGGCCAGCCGGAGCCTGAAGTGCCAGGGAATTAATGCCCCTGGGAGCAGACCTCAGTCCTGGTGGGTGTAAGGTGAAGAATAAATGTCTCAGCCAAGTTTATGGACATATCTCCCTTTCAAAATCTGTGCCTTGGCTATGCTCTTGATATGTCAGGTTGCTTTTCTTATGATTGTTTTCTGTTAAAACTTCAGTCACACATAAGGATGGGTTGGTTGTGCTGGATAAATAGTCAGTGTCTTCTCAAACGTAGCTGTAGGTACTTCTGGGCCACAGGGTCAGTCTGCCAGGGTGTTTGCTTCCCATCTCTCTTTGTTTCTCAGTGGGTCTAGCTCCATTAGTGGATGAAGACTGTTGCCAGAAAAGGACTCAGTCACCCCATGGGGCATCTTGGTGACAGCCTGGGATTGGAAAAGGAGCATCGATAAGAATTCTTCATTGTTGTCGCTTGGGGCTTACCTGAATATTTTAATTATTCATGCTATTAGAATTGGCTATTTCTTTTAAAATGGATGCCAGCAGCAATTGCCTTTCCTTATGTCTTTAGATGCAAATATCTTCCAAGAAATAAGATGCTCGGGTTGTTCAAACCCTCTAGGGGATAATGTAGTAAGAAACAAAACCCAGAAATTTTGGAGAGAGGTTTGCATCCCAGATCCATTCCTTGCCTGGTGTGTGTGTATGTTATATGTACATCATATAACTCTCTCGAGCCTCCTAACTTACCAGAGGCTCAGTTTTCTTATATGTGGAGTGACCATAGCAATTGTATAAATTGCTATAATGTTTATAAAGCATTTATATATACTACTTTATGAGTAATAGGTATTTAATAAAAATTGATTTATTAAATGATGAATGAATGGCGAATTTACTCCCTCCGAAGCTGTTTCCACACTCTCACAGTGACAACTCAATTCTTGGCATAAGATCTTACCTGTTGGGAACCCATTTGGTTCCCAGCATGTTTCTCTCTTGCTTCCCATCATATGATCTTGGCAGTGTTATAAATCTCTGTCATGTGGGTTCTATATTTGTCCTCCTACTCCCGAGTTATATTTGTATAGGTCCATCCTGTTCTTGCTGTGGTTTCACATTTGTAAATTTAATAACCTGGGCCATGGTTTGATGTATATACAGGAAAACTCACAAAGCCTCAGAGTGGAATAAAAAACATTTTCGAAGACCCCTGCTGGCTCAGTCAACCTTAATGAGCTATTAGGTCATTAGAGACTCTGCTATAAATTAGCCATTAGATCAGCAACCATTCATTGATGACAGGATTCTCCAACTTAAAGGGATAGTACTATGAAATGCAAATGAGCCATAGCTGGGTTCTCTGACATACTAAAAGATGTAGCTCCATGTCCTGTTTTCCACTTGTCACTTATTCCAAAACCTGAAGTGAGCGTTCATCCAGTATAGCTGCTTAAATTTTCAGGGTACCTTGACTTAGTAAGAATTTCCAATGAAGGAATTGAGGGCTTGTAGTTCACACGTGGATATGTAGCCCGGGTGGGGTAAAATGAACTCAAACCCCCTCATCCATGTGATATATGAGTATCATTGCCTTGCCCACGTTTGTGACTTTCTAGGAGCTCACATTCTTGGGGGTCTTTGCCTCTAATACCTTGTTCATTCTGACCTCTGGATTTCTCTTAGACCCCAAGGTTGCTATTTCTTCTCTGCTCTGTGGCCACCGAGACACCTCCAGTATCTCTGAGAGTCTCTAATAACTACTCCTATAAAGCAATGTTTCTAGACCTACAGTGACAATTCTGAGTGAGCGTGTCTATGTAAATGTTACCTAGCAACCCAGCTTGGGAGATAACTGCTAACTAAGAACTGAATATGAACATCATTTTTGGTCACTGTTCCTCTATGAGACCCACATCAAGCTAAACCTCTTTGCAAAGTGTTCTCCTAAATAAGTCCCCCCAGCTGCTCTGTCCCTCTTCTTCAAATACCTATTTTCCCCTCTCTCTACTTTGAAGGCTGCTCCTAGAACCTCAATGTCTCTCCAATGTTACTAAGCAGAGCAATGCACCTCTGCCACGGACCCCATCTGAAGGCACCAAAATGGCCCATCTAAGTATTTGCTGAAACAAAGACAGTCTTTTCTCCTAAGATGAATTCTGCTGCAGCTAAATGAACAGATGATTGCCCTTGAATATTTGTGACATTTGTGTAAGTAATCAAAGATCATGCCAGTTAATGCCCATTTGTATCATTACTCTCAGGAGTTGTGTTGGAGAACGTCATCACCCACACTGCGTCAGCCAGGACAGAGCACTTCCTGGAGTGGGTGGATCTCCTCAGGGTGTTCTGTTTGGTGATAAGTGGAACCAAAGCTTGTCTCTGTGAAAATGCATTTCTAAAGCTATAATGTGCAAATATGACTCATTTAAAAACATTTATTTAAAAATGCTTTCTATCTTTAAAGGAAAGTAAATGCTATTGCCTTTTGGATATTGGTTAGAGCACTTTGGAGGAGCATTCTTTTTTTTAATTTTAACTTTATTTAATTATTGTTCAAGTACAGTTTTCTGTTTTTTACTACCATCCCAGCCCACCCCCCAGTGCTCCCCACCTCCCTCCCATTTCCACCCCCCTTAGTTGTTGTCCATGTGTCCTTTATACTAGTTTGTAAATCCTTCCCCTTTTTCCCCCTGAAATTCCCTCCCCTCTCTCCTCTAGTCACTGTCCCCTTGTTCTCTATATCAGTGTCTGTGTTTTTATTTTGCTTGCTTATTTGTTTTGTTGTTTAGCTTCCTGTTAAAGGTGAGATCATATGGTATTTGTCTTTCAACACCTGGCTTATTTCACTCAGCATAATGCTTTCCAGTTCCATCCATGCTGTTGCAAAGGGTAGGGGCTCCTTCTTTCTTTCTGCTGCATAGAATTCCGTTGTGTATATGTACTATAATTTTTTGATTCATTCATTTACTAACAGGCACCTAGGTTGCTTCCAGCTCTTGGCTATTGTAAATTGTGCTATGAACATTGGGGTGCATAGGTTCTTTTGGATTGGTGTTTTAGGGTTCTTAGGATACAATCCCAGCAGTGGAATTGCTGGATCAAGAGGCAGGTCCATTTTTAGTTTTTTTAGAAAACTCCATACTGTTTTCCACAGTGGTTGTACCAGTCTGCAATCCCACCAACAATGGATTAGGGTCCCCTCTTCTCCACAACCTCTCCAACACTTGTTGTTTGTTGCTTTGTTTATAATGGCCATTCTGACCGGTGTAAAGTGGTATCTCATTGTGGTTTTAATTTGCATCTCTCTGATAGCTAGTGATATTGAGCATCTTTTCATGTGTCCCTGGATCTTCTGTATGTCCTCCTTGGAGAAATGTCTGTTCAAGTCTTTTGCCCACTTTTTAATTGGGTTGCTTGGCTTCTTAGAGTGGAGTCGTGTAAGTTCTTTGTATATTTTGGAGATTAAACCCTTGTCTGAGGTATCACTGGCAAATATGTTTTCCCATACAGTTGGATCTCTTTTTATTTTAATACTGTTTTCTTTAGCCATGCAAAAGCTTTTAATTTTGATGAGATCCCATTTGTTTATTCTTTTCTTTTTATGTCCCTTGCTCTGGGGGACATATCAGTAAAAAAGTTGCTGCATGAAATATCTGAGATTTTCTTGCCAATGTTCGGAGGAGCATTCTTCTGCTGGGGCCATCCATGACTTGGTGCCGGAGGAGGAGTCCTCTTCCGAAGTGGGTATAACTGACTCATCCGGTTCTTTCTGCTCTGCAGAGGTTGGTGTTTGACAAAGAGTCAACTGCCAGAGATTTCTACTAGATAGAGCCTATTGATTTAAGTTCACTTATCTTTACGTCTACTTTAATGTTACAAAAACAACATCATTTAATTCTCTCTATTAAAAAAGCAATAGAATTACAGGGTAAGCTTGTGTCTTCTAAAAGGTGAAGTGTGGTTCTCTAATATTAATTTCTTTGGGAATCCTGGGGTGGTACTTAGCAATAATGGCAATATTTGCTTTCCAATTCTTTTCAATTGAGTTGCTACTTTTTGTGAAGGTCAGTGCAAAACCCTCCTGTATATCATCTGTTATTCTCATAGTGCCCCCTTGAGACAAGTATTATATTTCCTCCTACTTTGGAGGAAACTGATCTCTTATATATCCCTTTTTTTTTCCTGGAAGGCTTCTCTGACTTCCCCTGTTACCATACCTGTCACAGTTTACTGAAAATGCTTGTCTGTTGGCCCCACTAGACCAGTGAGGGCAGGAATTATGTCTGTGTCACTAGCTGTTACCCTCTGTGTCTGACATGGTACCTGGTGTATCATAGGTACCTCATAAGTATTTTCTGACTTACTGGATAGATGAATGAATCAGTGTAGAGAGGAGGAATAACTTACTCAAAATGAGTGGGTAGGATGTAAAAGTGAGTCTGAAACCTGTGGTTGCGGGATCATTTAGCCCAAGGTCTCAAATATCATGTAGAAATTTCCTTTGCCCCATGCCCAGTGCCCGAATCAAAACAATATGTTGATATGAACAGCACTATCCTTCTGGCTGCCATGGGCCCAGCTTTAGTCTTTGTGGAAATTTAAGCTCCAAGGCAAAGCATCTTCCACCATTGGGGAAGGGCTGCATTCCTCCAGGGCTCTGTCCGGAGAGCTTTGCACTGCACAGGTGTAAAGTGTTAAAGGAAGAAAAACACAGCCAGTCTAAAACCCTGGGTTGTTTCCAGCCAGAGAGGTGCCAAAACCCACCCTTGGTGTGCCCCAAAGGACCCCAGGCCAAGCATCCTTCAGACCATGGTCAAAGCTCCAAAGAAATCATTTAGAACTCCGCAATCTGGCCTTGGGAAAACCTCAGTGGTCCAAAGGCAAAGGGTGGAGTGGGGTGAGATGATGCAGAATTGAGGATGGTAGGGGTTGTGCAGGATTTCTTTCCTTAAATGAAAAGCCCAAATAAAATAAATAAATGAAAACATAAATCACAGTGTCTTCTCTGGGCTCCTGGCTGGTGGAAAACAAATTAGAAAGGGCTTGAATGAAAGGCATATTGAAGAAGCTTGACTTGAATTAAGTGGTTCTATATTTTAAAAGCACTTTGTTGGGTCCTGTAAAAATAGCAAATAAAACGGTAGTAATATCCCCTGGCTCTGCCAGGCAAATACCAGTAATAAAGTAAGCTTAGGGTGGAGGGCATTTGAGAATATAAACTTCAGTAGAAGGGAAAAGGGAAGCGTGTGGTTTAGAAACACTTCCATTTCTCCCTTAATAATTAATGACGAGGTGCTGTGTTTTCCAATAGATATCATGTGTCTTTCTAACGGCACTCACTTTCCTCTTAAGATGGAATTTAAGAGGAAATGAAATTTAAAGACATAACCTGATGTTTTTTCCTTTTGATAGGCAGCCTAGAGGAGTTATTTCAGGGTGATCAAATAGTTATAATTTAAGATCCATTTTACAATTCCTTTCTATGTAGTCTGAAAAAATGTCACAATGAACGTGGCAGCAAGCGTCCATCTCACTTATCGATAGTTTATTTATGACTCCTTTATGACCTGCTGTGCTATTGTTTTTTATATATATACTTACAAGAGTATTTACTGAGACATTGTTTATAGCAGAAGAAAAGTAAGTCACCTTGAATGTGTATCAGTGTGGATGGCTGCAAAAATTGTGGTTTATATGTAATAAAGGTTTAAATTATGTAAATGTTAAAATACACGTGTTATTCTATTTTAACCTGTAATGTTAGGGATGGTAGTTTGAAAAACCAAATTATAAAGTAATCTATGTAGTGATCCTACTTTAAAAAACACTTTGTTAATTTACTGGGGTGACATTGGTTCATAGGGTCATGTAGGTTTCGGATGTACTTTTCTATGGTATACTATCCGTACTTTGCATCATGTACCCACCACCCAAATCAAGTCATCTTTCTTCACTGCATATTTGGCCCCCTTTACCCTTTTCTACCCACCCTGCCCCTTTCCTTCTGGTAACCACCATACTCTTGTCTGTCTGTGTCTGTGACTTTCAGTTTTATATCCCATGTACGAGTGAAATCATATTGTCCTTAGCTTTTTCTGATTGACATTTCACTTAGCATGATATTCTCAAGGTCCATCCATGTTGTTGCAAATGGCAGTATTTCATATTTTCTTATGGCTGAGTAGTATTCCATAGTATGTATGTACTATATCTTCTTTGTCCAGTCCTCTACGGCAGGCCACTGGGTTGTCTCCATGTCTTAGCCACTGTGAATAATGCTGCAGTGAACATAGGGGAGTGTATATTCTTGCGAATGTTCTCTAGTTTTTCAGGTAGATACCCAAAGAGGGACTTCTGGGTCATGTGGTAACTCTATTTTTCGTTTTTTGAGGAACCACCATTCCGTTTTCCATGGTGGTTGTATCCATTTACATTCTCACCAGCAGGGTTTTTTTCTTCACAGCCTCTCCAACACTTGTTATCACCTGTCTTCTTTATGACTGTGCTAATGGGTGTGAAGTGATATCTCATGATTTACTTTTCCCTAATAGCTCAGGTATATTTCGTATACCTGATGGACATTTGCATATCTCTTGGGAGGGGTGTCTGTTCAGGTCCTCTGCCCATTTTTTAATTAATTTGTTTGTTTGGTGTTCAATTGTATGAATTCTTTGGATGTTAACCCCTTTTTGGAGCATTTGTTTGTAAGTATCACCTCCCATTTTGTCAGTTGCCTTTTTGTTTTGTTGTCAGTTTCTTTTTCTGTATAAGGTTTTTAGTGTACTGTTATTAATTTATAAATAAACATTAACAGGAAAGCTTAGATATTTTTGCAGATATATAGAAGCTTGAGCAGTGAGTCTTACAAAAATAGTTATGGAAGAAGATAACACGGGAAAAGTTCCTAAGAAAGAGCTAAATGAACTTTCTTCTTGTTATGAAATGTTTAGGCCCTTTTGTTTGTAAATGGCAGGTGGGTTGTACAATACCAATGTAATTTCAGAAAGCCATCTTCGGAATGTAATAAACATGTCTGCAATAATAGGATTTAGAAAATAGCAAAATGCATTCCAGACGCCCTTTGATTGTGCATACAGAACAGAGAATTTAGCTGTAATTGGCTATAACACAGTTAGGGACAGAAAATGACACACAGTGAAGTTGGGTGATATAGCAGCTCTGATTAGGGATGGTACATTGCAGCTGAGTGCCAGAAATAAAGAGTGTCTGGTGATACTGCACCATCTCCTTCCTTCCTTCCTTCCTTCCTTCCTTCCTTCCTTCCTTCCTTCCTTCCTTCCTTCCTTCCTCCTTCCTTTCCCTCCCTCCCTATCTTCCTTCCTTTTTTCCTTTTTGTTTAATTGAAGTATCATAACTTAGACTAGAAAACTTATTCTATTATTTCACAACTAATCAGTTGTCAGCCAAGACTTCATTCTCTTCAGAGACTAACAACTGTATAGAAAAGGGAAGTAAGAGCCCATGGAGAATTGACTTTTGGAGACTAGATGTAATTTGAATCAAGAATTATAATAGGAAATAAACCATTACAATAAACAAGAAAACATGTATACAATTACTTTCACGGTGTAATTTTATTCACTGTAGTTGAGAAAATAAAAAGATAATACTGACCGTAGCACCTGGGTATTTAATGCAAACTGTAAAATCTGTTATATTAAACAAAGTCAAAAGCAATGTGAAAGATCTTGAATCTATTCAAGGCATGCACCTCATTACAGACTTAGCAAATTAAAGCACAAATAGGATTAGAAAAGAAGAATGTAACAATCTCCCACTATGGTCCCTAGAGCATTAAGTCATAAATTGGGTTTGCATTAAATTGTGCCTGCAGTATTGAATTCAGGGACAGAGCTGTGGGCTGGAGATAAACCATGCTGGGCTGCTCACCAACTTTGGCAAAGCCATGTTTTTTGAGACGTGCAGTAAATTTGTTAGAATATAGCAGGTCCACACACACACAAATGAGCACTTAATATCTTAATTTGAAAAATGTCAGTGTCATGCCTTACGTGGCCTGCACAGATATAAATGCAGACAAAAACCCCGTGTGGAATGGAGCTGTATTACCTACAGAAGTTTAAGGCCATTTCACTAAATGTACAGCTTAATTATGGATGTAAATTTGTTTATAAACTCTCAACACAGAGTTTTTGATGAATTTTGTTCTGTTTTTATTTTAAATTTTGTAGTTTGAATGACTAATTCTGCAAAGGAAGCAAGAAAAAGGAGAAAGCAAACCACCATCTTTAGAGAACACATGTAGGCTTTTAGAATATCCAAAAGAATGTTCTCTTTCATTCCACGTGAAGGTTAGACCTTAACTATTCTGGCTGGCCAACAGAAAAACACACATAAATTCTTTTAAAAAGCAAGCAGGTATACTTTAATCCCTTCTTAAAAAATGATTCAGGCTTTGAAAAACACTGTGTGCTACATGGCATGTTTCTTCCCTAACAGGTTTCCTCTGCTGGGTTTGTCTCCTAATCCCCGGCATGTGGGAGGCTAACTCTGGAAAAAAGAAGATTGTTCTGATTATTGTATGGTGCCCTCATGTTAATTCATATCTGCTGCCTCTCTGCAAATGGGTAGGACAAATGCAGAGAGCTGGCTGCTAGTCCTATTTCCTCAAAGTCACGTTCAGGTACAGGAGTCAATATCTTTTATTTTTCTGACTTCCTAGGATTGTTATGAAGATTAAAGAAGGTCAGTGTTAAGATGCCTAGGTGCTTCCAAATGTGAGTCTCCCTGCTCTCACTTCATCACTGAGTGGAAGCCAGGAAAGCAGCATTTTCATGGCCACCGGCTTTGCTGCTGCCCCCAGTGAAAGTGTCCCCTCTTGTGCTCAGGGGTTTGCAGGAACTTCTGGGTTCTGCAGTGAACTATCTCTAGACCTCACTGTTAGGGGAAGTCCACACATCCTCTACCTCCATTTCTTTTCCGTTCCTTGCCTCTGGGTTCCCATGCTCCACCTCCCAGCCGAGCCTTCAGTGCTGCCCTGGCCTCCTGGCAAAGGGTTTCTCCATCACACTTAAAAGCAGACATTCTGTTTCCACCGGCATTGTCTATTTTTAAAAGCTTATTTGGAAGTCTAAATGGCTCCCATTTTGGCTTTAGTAAGACAAATATGGGCGAAACCACGCAGTACCCTTAAGTATGATGGATACCCAGGACTCGCTGAAGTTTCCCATAGCCAAAGTCAGGCTCGTCCTGGTGGCCGTTTTTCTGCCGCATTATTTATGTGGTGGTTTTACTTCTAATTATGGCTCATGACGGCTGTTAGTGCTGAGCAGTAAGAGACCAAACTGCACTGTACTGCTATTTAACTCCAGCCCATAAAACGGGTGATAAAGCTGAGGGCTTCAGACTGAAACCAAACCAAAAAAATGTAACTTTTCTGTGACAACCTCACGTCGCTTCTGCCATTCGGAGGCTGGAAACTTTCACCTAGGAAACACCTGGATGTAGGTGACTTCTGAGGCTGGGCCGCCTCAACTTTCAGCTCTGGCTTCACCCTGAAGTAATCTTTTATTGTGGACAAAACAACCCTTGACCTCAGACATAATTAACACATGCCAAGTTTAATCAGAACCCATGTACTTCATTGTTTGGCAACTAATGAAAACAAATAGATGTTACCTAACACTGTAAATAATGAAAGGTCTTTTGTTGTCCTCAATTTGGATTACTATTTTTTGATGCTAAGAAGCATGTCAGCTGGTGTGCGTGTAAACAAAAAAGACAAATGGCCAAGATGAGAATGAGTTGTCCATAATCTGATTGAAGCGACAGAGCTGGCTCCTAGGAGAACCGCATGGGGCTTAATTATTGGGTTGTTGTTCTTAATGCATCTCATGTTCACTCGTAAAGAAATCAAGAAAAATGTTAAGAGGTTACTGATATTTCACTATGGCATTGGGTTGTCGGAGCTTCTGACAAGAAAAGAAGATTCTCTGTGGCTGGAACACAATGTCCAACCATGTAAGTTAATTTGCCCAAATGATATTAGGTGGCATTTAAAACCTAAATCTGCCCCAATTCAGTCACTCTGCGGGCAGAACCCTCAGGTGCAAGGCAAGGACATGCTTGGTTTGGGTGAAGTTGTGATGAGATCAAATAGCCGGGAAATGCCACTTTTCCTCTGTTTTGTCAGTTCCTTTTCTTTCTTGGCAGAACGTTTCTGGATTTAAGTAAAATGTCCGCTAGTGTTTGGATAATAAATACATCATTTAAAAGCCTGTGGCTACTCCAGCCTTTTGGGTATTAGGAGGAAAACTTACACTCATTGTTGAGTTCTACAGGGCTCATTTTGGTTGAATGTAATGATTTCCCCCCTCTCTTTTCTTTTACAGTGAGTTGCATGGTTCTGTGTGTGTCTGCACATGTGTGTGAGTGTGCATTCATACACACCATCACTCATACTCATGTGGTCCTGCAAATTCAAGTTTGCCTATCAGAGGTCCGACTATGTGCATTGGGGATTGCCTTCAGGATACCATCATCAAGGAGCTTGCAGGTCTCTTGATAAATTTTAGGGTACCCCAATGACGTTCAGCCATTAAGAAACTCCAAACTGGACAACCAATTTCCAGATGAACAAGCATTGGGTTATTCTGCTTATTTTAAACCAACCAGCCAAATGATTTTAAATACTCTAACTCTAAGTCATCAAATATATTCAGGGGTGGGCAAAAGTAGGTTAATAATAATCATAAATAATATAATAGTAAATAACAATTCAAGAGTAAACTGGTTTGTGTACGCACAACTGTAAACCTACTCTTTTCCACCCTGTATATATTGAGAGCTCAGTGTGTTCTAGTGTCCCATTTTACAGGTGAGAAAGCTGAGGCTCAGAGAGAGTAAATTACTTCCCCTGGATCCCTAGCTGAGTGGTTAGACTGCTGACTACTTAACCCCAACTGTGAATAAAATCCTTTTGATTCTCCCATTTATGTTTCTACCACCCTCTGTGTCTCAACCAACAGTTAAGCCTTCATGTTGTAACAAATACTAAATGTCTCTATCTGGCCCCCTTTTTTGATAGGTTCTATCAATCTGGTAGAAACAGGTGATTAACCTTCTCCCACACAAGGAGAAGCAGCAACGTACACAGTTTCAAAATCCTTCCTGGTTCTCTGGTGAGTCTGCCTTCCTTTTCCCTTATAGACCAGCCTTTTGCTTCAGTCAGCTCCCAAGCCCAAAAGGCTGAGGCTGGATTCCCAGGGACACAGGAAAGACATTTGGGTAGAGAGGAATTGAGAGAGAGATAGACAGTGCTGATCCTTCCTGTCTTTTTCGAGCTTTTTCTTCTTCTCTTGGCCCATTTTAGAGCCATATTATCATACATTGGCACGCCTACCTGAGGGCAGGGAGAGGAAATGAAAAGAGATGAAACCAAACCACAGTTGTGATGTTAATAGGCCTCTGATTTAAAAAAAAAAAAAAAGATGGGGAATGAGGCTGAAACTAAGCTGCTTTCTCTTAGAAAATGCTGCCAGTAATTTTAGTGGTGGTTTTTGGCCTCTGAATATATTAGCTAAAGTATTTGAATATAATGAGATATGTAGTGTGGTGGAGTGGAAAGAGCCCAAGATTCACTGATACAATCCAGGTGAGCTTGGGCAAGCACTTCAGCTTTGTGGGCCTCAATTTCCTTTTCTGTACCGGGTGCACATCAAGCCAGATGGCCCCTGAGATTTCCTAGGATAGTAGCAAGGAGCAGGGCAGATCACCTGCTCTGTCTTCAGCTGACTGGTCTGAATCTTAGCTCTGTCACTCAGTTTATGCAGGGGTTGTGTGTACTAGAGTCAGTCATTTCACTTCTCTGGGCTGTTTCCCCCTCTGTGAAATGGGGATGAGATGTCTACCTCAGAAGGTCCTTAAGGGGTTTAAATTGGCTAGTGCATGAACTGTGTCTGGAGAAAGCATTTTCCCAGGGCCAGAAGAAATAAATGGTGAGTGGGGTGCTTTAAAAGTCAGTGAGGAAAGATGACTGGTCTATGAAGAAGTCTAGCCTGGCAGTGCATGTAGGGCTCTGAACGACCCCTGCTGAAGGAGGAGAAAATGAAATCACTGTAGTAGTGGGACAGAAAACTGGATGCCTTGATAACAATCTTTGCTGGGAACATGGCCTGTGGGGGAAGAAAAAGAAATCTCAGAATGCCCTGTCTCCTTGCTATTGCTTTTCATATCTTCACTCTTTATTTTTAATGAAGATAGGAAGGTTTATAACTTTGACAGTTCCATTTACTTCTACCATTTTCATCTAAAACAATACAATGAACAGCAATTATTTCTACACATGTTTCCACTGCTGCTGAATAAATGTCAGTATTACTTAAACATGTTCCATGTACTCTGTGTTGTTTCTTTTGTCTTCTGTCTGTCTGTATTTCTCTTCCTTCACCTCCAACCACCAAACCATCCCCCTCTACTTCCTCTTTTTGTCTCCATTCTCCTCCTCCCAGTGGGGCACAGGAAAACACCAAATGACATAGTTGAACTGAAGGGGCTGAACTCATGACTAGGAACCACATGAAGGAAGAAGCCCAGGAAAGAAAATCCTTTTTCCAGAAGGGCACAAGGAGGACCCTAATGAGCAAGAGAGGACACGTTCCATTGCTGGGCTCACTGTTCAATACCTCCAGGCCACAGGGGGTGTTCTAGCTACTTCTGCAGTCAGGGAATCTAACCATCCCCTATTAGTGCCAAGCAGAGGACAAAGGATCTTGCACCTGAGCAAAGGAAATGATAAGACTCCCAAGCTTCAATTCCCCCTAGGGTTCCTTCTCAGGTGTCACTCACCCTGGGATTCTGTGGACACACCATGTCCTGAAAAGGCATCAGGAACTTCCTTTGTGTAATCATGGTCAAAAACTTATATTTGTTTATAATTTGCTTCTATAGGTAAAAATATAGCTAACATGTAATATTATATTAGTTTCAGACTTCCAGTCAAGATGGAGACACAGGTAAACACACTTTGCCTCCTCACACAACTACAAAAAAAATTACAACCAGATCTCAAAACAAATAACACCCAGAACCATCAGAAAATCAAGCTGCATGCAAGTCCAACAACCAAGGATTTTAAAAAGCCACATTCATCCATACAATTGCCTTTTCTACAACAGGCAATGCTACTAAGACAGGAAGTCAAATTAGCTCCACCTAATACACAGAAACAAACACAAGGAGGCTGCCAAATAGAGAAAACAAAGGAATATGGCCCAAATGTAAGAACAAAACAAAATCCCAGAAAAAGAACTAAGTGAAACAGAGATAACCAATCTATCAAAAGCAGAATTCAAAACTCTGGTGATCAGGGTGCTCAAAAAACTCACTGAGTACAGCAATAGCATAAAAACACCCCATGCAGAAATGAAGGTTACATTACGTGAAATAAAGAAAAATCTATAGGAAACCAGCAATGGAGGGGATGATGTCAAGATTCAAATCAACAATTTGGAACACAAGGAAGAAATAAGCATTTGACCAGAACGGCAAGAAGAAAAAGAAATTTAAAAAATGAGGATAGTATAAGGAGCCTCTGGGACATCTCTAAATGCACCAACATTTAAATCTTAAGGATGCTAGAAGGAGAAGAGAAGAGCAAGAAATTGGAAATCTACTAGAAAGAATTATGAAAGAAAACTTCCCTAATTTGTTGAATGAAATAGACATGCAAATCCAGGAGGCACAGAGAGTCCCAAACAAGATGGATGCAAAGAGGCCCACTCCATGACACATTGTATTTAAGATGCCAAAGGTTAAAGATAGAGAGAAAAATCTTAAAATCAGCAAGAGAAAGGCAGAGAATTACCTACAAAGGAGTTCCCATTAGACCACCAACTGATTTCTCAAAAGAAGCTTTGCAGGCCAGAAGGGAGTGATAAGAAGTATTCAAAGAGATGAAAAGCAAAGACCTACATTCTAGATTACTCTACCCAGCAAAGCTACCATTTAGGATAAAAGGGTAGATAAAATGCTTCCCAGACAAGGTAAAGCTAAAGAAGCGCATCATCACTAAGCCATTATCACATGAAATGTTAAAAGGACTTATCTAAGAAAAAGAAGATCAAAATTATGAGCATTAAAGTGGCAAAAAATTCCCAACTATCAACAAATGTATCTAAAAAACAAACTAAGCAAACAACTAGAACAGGAACAAAATAATAGAATGGAGGGTGAGCAGTGCAGAGGGGGAAAAGGGAGAATGGGGGAACAGGTGTAAAGATAAAGTAGCATAATTGGTAGGTGCAAAATACAGGGTTTGGCGCAAATAATGCCCCTTTTTTATTACAAATTTTTTATTACAAAATCATAAGCATATAATTCTGTAAGATAACTATTGCACTCAAGCATACCATATGACATTTTAGGTGAAATTTTCAAATTAAAACTATAAGTTATTATACCCATATTATTACTCTACCAACCATACTCAAGCAGACTTTACTTCTGCCAGACCCTGTAGACAGGGAGATGTTAAGAACAGTATAGGAAATGGAGAAGCCAAAGAACTTTCATGCATGACCCATGGACATGAACTAAAGGACGGGGAATGCTGGAGGGAATGGGGCTACCAGGTGGAGAGGAGCACAGGGGGAGAAACTGGGACAACTCTAATAGCATAATCAATAAACTATTTTTTACAAATTAAATAAAAACATTATATTAGTTTCAAGTATACAACAGTGATTCTATATTTATATACCTTATGATGTGATCACTGTGACAAGTCTAGTAATCATCTGTCACCATGCAAAGTCACTGTGATACTACTGACTATATTCCTTGTGCTGTACACTATCTCCCTGTGGCTTATTTATTTCATAAGTTTGTGCCTCTCATTCCCCTTCACCCTTTCACCCATCCCCCCATACCTCTCCCCTCTGGCAACCATCAAAGAATATGAAATGCTTCACGGATGAGTGTGGGCCATGATCATCTTCTCTTTTTTGTTCCAATTTTAGAGTTTGTGTTGTCAAAGCAAACGCTCAATAGGATTTTTTTTGTAATTCAAATCTGTTTCCAAAATAAACCTGCTTTCTTTTATAAGTACAATAGAAAACAGAACGATGGGGAAAGAAAGGAGGACTTGCACTACTGAAAAGGAGTAGAGGCATTAGATGTTCCCAGACAGCTGGGATAAGATCATCTGAACAGTAAAGCAGGGCTTAAGCAAAGGCAAAAAGGAAAACCTGGGGGGACATAGTTCCTATCATCTGACAAAATAGAGCCTGCAGGTGGTTTTTGTGCTGAGCTGCTGCTTCTGGAACAAACTCAAGGAGAAATTTAAGACAAGAGTGTGGGCAATCCCTGCAGAGGCAGACAGGGAGGGCTCACATGGGCCAAGGAGTCAAATCCTAATGGGCCCTGAGGGGCTGGGCTCTGATTTCTCTACATGTGCTTCTCTACCCCAGGGTCTGCCTCAGGTCAGGAGCATGGTTGATCTGAATCATTGGGTACTCTTATCTATATGATGTGGGTTCTCCTTCTTCCTGGTTCTCTGGAAGATGTGAAGACAGCTTGTGATCCAGGCAGCAACATAGAAGCCCCTCCGAAGAGCCACACCAATACATGACCTCCCATTCCATCAGGTTCTCCCTCTGCACAACGATCCCCAGTCAACCTCAGAAAGACGAGAATTTGTGTTGAGCACCCATAAGGAAGGATTGTTTTCTGGATAAGGTAGTATAGTACACAGCCACAAAGGTTCTCCAAGCATGTCTTTTGCATTCCCAGACGTCCAACAACTTCACTCTAAGTACCCATAGGTAGACTTAAGAATGTGATCATTACAAACCTGAATTTATTGTAATCTGGTTCCCAGCACTGTTCTTTTCCCCTAAGTGGCTCTTTTTCTAGATTATACTTCAACCCCAAAGGACATACTTTTGAGAAAATACTCCATTAAAGACATTGTTGGAGCAACTTTTATTATTCATTAGTGTGCTTTAAAGTGGATCTAAATAGAAATGCTTTTTGCTAAAAGTAAAAATATATCCATTTCTATGATCTAATTATACAATTGGTTAGAATTTCTATCTATCAGTTCAAAGGGAAACTTGGTTTCAGTGAATTTGTTTTTAATAAAAATGTGTTATCTATGATAAATATATTTCACTTTGTTCAAATGGATTTGATTGGGAAACATATTGAGCAGAAGTACTGGTAGAGCTTAATTTCATTGCTTTGAGAAAATGTATTGAATGCTGGTTTGAATTAAATTCTATTTGTTTTAATAAAAGTGTATTGGCCTGAGTGTACATATATTTGTTTTAGTGGCAGTGCATTGGATCCAATAAAACTATATTGGCTTCACTGCTTATGTCTCCTTTTCAGTGAAAATGGATTGAATGGGAAAACGAAATAGTCATGAAGCAGCCAGCCCCAAGGTCTCTGCTTGGCAAGACTATCCAAATAACAGAGGGAATGTGTTTCCATAGACTTTATATCAAAACATAGTTTTAAATTTAAATACTTTACTATCAAGAACTCAGCTGTGAGACTGAATTGCCACCATAAAGAGTACAATTTTCTGAAGCAGCCGTTTCCATAGACAAATTAAGGGGCTGTCCAGGACACCAGAGGAAGAAATTCTAAGAAAGCCAACAGCAGGTTTGTCAACATCCCTTAAGGTTTATATGGGCCTCATGGGTTCCAATAAGATGCTGTCTACCAGGCATTCCTAAGTCCCGTAAATGAGCAGAACACAGATCACGAGGACTCCCTGAGGATGGTGTTGGCCCATCAGCACTGAAATGAGTTTGACTTTGAGCTGATTAAAAGGGGAGAAGAACTGAAACGAGTGTTACCCTGAGACATACATCAGAATTACTGGATGTTTCATGGGTTACAGATCCTCAGAGAGCAGTCAGCTCTCCAGAGAGAGTTGACACTGGTCCTGTTATCTAGGAAATGGCACTTATGCAAAGTACCACAACCACACTGTGTAATGCATGTGGCTCCCAGGTTCCCAGGCCTACAGGTACTCTTTTGTATCGATGCCCTGACCCAAAAGCTGGAGCTCAAGTAATGCAGATTACAAATAACATTGGCTGTTATTCTTATGTGACTGTCTGATTATTAAGAGAGTATGTTCTCTAAATTTTCTTCCACTGGAAGATGAACTTGACCTGATCATCTACCTAGTTTCATTTAGCCTTGACGAGAAATAAATGCAAATTCTATTTTCATTAAGACCTTTACTCCAACTAAATGTGCTAACAAGCTCTAGACTTCCACTTTCCCGCTAGTAATGCTAATTATCAACTAGTGCCATTACCAAGTAACCCTAAACCCTTGGTGTATAGTTGCTCATTTTTTGAATGCCCAAATTCTCATAAGACCCTACAAGGTTGAGAGAGAAAAAGTGATACATGGATTTTTTCCCTCTGTGAAAATTTCTCCAATTCTATATGGAAAGTCAAGAATAAAGTGGGTTTTGTGGTAAAGAACTTTGTTGTGCTGTCCTTGGAGAGGTGATGTCGCAACCCTGGGGGACAGCAAATGTCAGTGAAGTATCAATCTACCACATTGTACAAGTATGACATGAGAGTGAATGCACCAATTTCAGTGTGACTTAATTCACTGTCCTAACAATGGACTTTTTAAAATGTAACACTAGGATACTTCCAGTATCAAACAACATGAATGCAGAAACTTGCACCATGTTGGGAAGGAGCATTGCAGGATCTTGAGAATGGCTGTGCAGAGAGACAAAACATATCTGGGGACTGGAAAAGTTCGTGTGTAGATTTGCAGGGTGTCCCTGACCACAGGCTTGGAAAAAAGCACATCTACTGGGAAGACCATTCCAAACAGGCATTCTCTCTGGAGAGACCAATGAGAAATAGGCACTCACTGAAATTACCTAGGAGATGATTCCAGAAAACCTCAGAAGGTGAGTGGGGAAGTGAGACAAAGAAAGGAGGTAGTTCACAAAGGGACTGTTGATAAGCAAGCCATGTTGTGATCAGCTGGAGATTGATCTTGCTGTAGAATCTGGGAGTCAATATAGAGTCTGTGTTTTAGAGCTGTCCCACTCAAGGGGCCAGGGAGTTGAGGTATTTCAATACCAGTACCAACTTATACACCAGCCCCTGTCCTCACTGTTGAGAACGTCTCCCGAGAAGCATTAATAGTCTGGTGCATCTTTCCTGCCAGGTGAGCTGGCACGGTGCGCACCGACCATGAGAAAAAGCTTTAAGGCAAAGAATGTGGTCGGAATAGGTAAGGTTCAAGGTAAGAGCAGAGCACTGACAAGATCTGCTATCCCCATGAAGCCCATTTTACAGATGAGTAGACTAAGATATGATGGGAATGTAGTTTTCCCAGTGACACACAGCTAATAAGCAGCACCAGGCAAAATGCAAATACACCCTCTGTTTCACTTGAGAGGCAATGACAGCCATCTGCCCACATTTCCTTGCCATGCTGTCCAGCTGAAGAAGTTGAGGTGCCTCTCAGATTTAAAAACCATGTCTCAGTGGGGTTTATGCTGCTTAAGAGCTGAGTACTGCAAGTAGGAGAGGGGACCTGGAAGTGCTATATTGCTGAGCTCTGTCTCTAAGAGTGGCCAGATAGTGGTCGGTGTTAAGCTGAACTGAATCTTAGTATCTAGGTGTCTGTTTACTAGATGATAAACTCAGCCCATCCTAGGGTATATCTGCCTAAGAGTCAGTTGCAAATAACTGCATGGTCATGTGCTCTGGGTCACTCTCAGGGAGCCGTGGGACCCCTAGCTACCTTCCAGTTCCACCAGCCCCTGTTTTGTCCCCCTATTGTTAGTCCTTTTGTGACCAGCTTTTCCATTTCAGGCATGCCTGCTAGCTGCTATCTGCTTTGTAAAGTAAGTTATGCTGACTTTGTATGACAAAAGAGAACAGCCATCCTCACAGCTGTTTTGATCCCATTTAATGAAACAGTGTTGACATCTGAATGCCACAACCTCAGAGAGGCGGATGGTTGTTGTGGCTGCTGTGAGAGCTGCTTTGTAAAGTAAGTTATGATGACTTTGTACAATAAAATAAAACAGCCATCCTCACAGCTGTTTTGATCTCATTTAATGAAACGGTGGCGACATCTGCATGCCACAACCACAGAGAGGCGGATGGGTTGTTGTGGTTGCTATTAGAAAGATCAGTATTATTCTCCAGGCTAATATCTCAAACTACAGTTCCGCTGTTAGCATTGTTCTCTGTCAGTCCCTGGCTGCTGCAGGTAGAGCAACAATCTTCTAGCTATTTTTTTTTGTTACCTGTAAACATGATCCGACAGCCAGGATGGAAATAATGCATACAGTATTGTGAAGATAAGTGAAATATGTCAGCGGAAAGGAGCAATCAGCTAACAGTTCCTGTCATCTGAGAACTCGAAAAGCATACTGTTGATACTAGAGAGCCAATAGACTGTGTGTCATCCCATCAGAAAGTGCCAGAACATTCTTTAGTTTCTCCTTCTTTGTCACACATAATGTAGGGAGAACAGTGCTGGGAAGATATCAGACAGCAAATGCAGAAGCAAGTCAAGGAGCCAGTCTCATCTGCAATCAATTATGTGAGGGTATTATCAAATCAATGAATTCACAGTGTGAATGCTTGCGGCAGATGGACGAACACTTGTCGGCTATCTGGAGCCGGGAGAGTCAGATTTATTTTCCAAGCTTGTTTGTCTCATTTCTCCTGCCTGGTGCTGGAAGGCAGAGCATGCATCTGTGGTTTTTCAAATGCAGGAGATTGCTGACTATTTTATAGTGTGTGAGATTGGGCTGTGCAACTGAACTCTCTAGGACTCATGGCTTTTATCTCCTCCAAAGATGGACAAAGGGGAGCTGGTTTGGTATTGGGTTCCTGTCCATGACATTTTGTTCCCAGCAACAACAGAGAAAGGCTGGCCCATTTTATGAACTGGCCTCCCAGACTTGGCTGTGATTTTAGGGTCTGCCCCACTATGACCTCAGGGATAGGCTTCCAAGAATCTTCTGCCAGAGGTATAGCTGAGTCAGGATGACAAACCTCTTACACCTGGAGGTGTTACCTGCGGTCTCTGGGCAGCGAGTACTGTTACATCTTCTAAACACGAAGGGTTCTGGCCTTCTCAGTTGTCAGGGAACTTGAGATAAGCTCTTGCCTGAGCTGGTCAAGAAGTAAAGGGGCATCTTTTGAGTCAGAATTGTAACTTCACAGCACATGCCCTCCAACTCCATTTTTCAGGTTCCCTCTCACAGGAAGGAATCATCTTTTCCATTTTGTTACTGGGGTGAGCAGAAGTTCCTTAGTGTTCTTGAAGTCCAGCAAGAGGTCCATGAACACACTGAGTCTAAATTTGCAGCCCCCCAACCTGGTGAATGCCCAAGGACCATGTTAGACAAATTCTAAATGCTTCTGGGTAGGGCAAATCATAAGTCTCCAGGGATGGTGGGGACCAGTCAGAGTCTGAGGCTCTGTGCATCATATGTGTTCATTCATTTATTCATCCATAGGCCTTGCTGATGCCAGAACCTCTCAACCCACATAGTGCATCACTGACCAAATGAATCAGACTTTCTGGGTGATTTTATCATGCAGTTAGGGTTGACTCACTGTAACAGGCATTGAGGCAATGCCTGTTACAGGCAATGAAGTGTGACAAAGGCCGTAATAGAAGTAAGCCCAGGCTTCCAATGGGGGCAGAGAGAAGGAGTCCCAAACACAGGTAGGAGATGAAGTCCACAGTGACTTCCTGGAGAAGGTGACCCTGAGCTGCTTTCAAAAAAGAAGCAGGAATGTGCATTATCCAAAGAACGGGGAAGACAGACTGAGCAAACTCTTGGAGAATATCCAAGGAACCTACCGTGGTCGACATGCATAAAACAAGTCAGAGGAAGAGGACAGGCAGATGGGGTGAGAGACGCACTGGACCCCATGATGAGTGTGCCATGCTGGGGAGTTCAGCCCAGTTTTCATAGGAAAGCCCTTTGAAGGGACTGATCTGATCAGATTTCAGTTTCAGAAAGGGTGTTTTGGCAGCTGAATGAAAAATAAATAGGAGGAGGTTCTAAACAATTAGGATGAGCAAACCAAAATCATTAAATTTGCCACCATTGTCAGTTAGGGTTCATGCATTTATCTCAGGAAAGAAATAGAAGCTGAAATTTTCTTGAAAAAAATTACCGTAAAATCCCCATTGGATTCTTTTAGGGAAGCAGTTTTTAAAAATTAAAAAATTGAATTTGAAATAGAAAATTTAAAGATTTGCTCCAAATCTATGGTTTGTTTGATTCTCTAAACAAACCACTCCTGGCTTGGGCTTTTTGGGGTGATGATGTTTGATGAGTCCTCTTGTTCCCCACCTTCCAGCTGAGAGGACAGTGCCTTGTAGGGTCAGGAACTCAACTCCTGGGGTCAGAGAAATTTGGATTTAAATCCCAGCTCTGACTCCAACAAACTGTGGGACCCTGAGAAATTTATTTAACCTCTCTGCACCTTAAATTACTCATCTGTAAAGCAGGATGAGAATATCATGTCCATCCCAGGGTTACATGACAAAATACATCATACATGTAAAGAACCTAGCACATTAAAAACACTAAAAAATGACCGAAAGAACAAAAGGGCACAAAACTAAAACCAAATGACACTGAAAGGAAATGTGATGATCCACTAAGAAATTCCTATTTCTATTTTATTCCACTCTGACATGATCTAGAAACTTCATTTTTTAACAAAAATGAAAAGAAACTCATTGTCATCGTGCAGTTCAGTCCTTCCAACCAGTCATCATAACTTCAATGCCAAAGAACTGAATTAACCTGATGATTTTTGCTCCAAGTTGCTGAACCAAAACCTAACCTGCAAAATGATCCGTGTCTGCTCCTGTGACTCTTACTTCCTCTGGTGAAGGCAGAGGAGGATTTGACTCCTTCGCTTATGATATCTACAGTAACCCATCAGCTGCTGAGCTGAAGGATGTGTGTGGCGCTCTCTGGCCCCCTTTAATGTGCCATTAAATCAAATACTCTATTAGCGGAATTAGTTCATTCAGTGTCTGCACAGAAATGTCCTGCGAATTGTGTGATGTCTCTTGCAAATGGCCCTGCACTCTGGGGTCTACTTCAGCAGTTTATATCCTGTGGAGGAGGACCGAGCTGCCCCAGGATCTTACTGCCTTCCTCTATGTGAAATATTATGGCTTCCACAAAGGATAATTACTTCGATCATTTTGCCATGTGCAAACCTGGTGAATTCAAACGCTTTTGATCAGGCTCTGGCCCAAAGCCTGCTGTCCTCACACCTGCAGCCCGGGGCCCGCCTTGGCCATGGACTTCCAACTCTCTCAGCTTCTCTGCCCTGCATAGGCCCATTCCAGGTGCTGGTGCCAAAATACATGCATTTGCTGAGAATAAAAATGTGGAGAAATCTCCTTGTGCAAAGATCTGGGCAGTAACAAAGTATGACCCCACTTTTGTATCCTCTAGCAAGAGCTGCAGGTTGAAACTCAGTACCCATATTTCCGTTCTTTGCTATTTACACTAAAAAACCATGAAAGTGGGCAATGCTAACTGCAGTGCCTCCATCTGAATAATCTCATGCTCTGAAAATTAGCAGGCATGTCAAGCACACAATGTCACGTTCAGCTTGGGCATGTGGAACGCCACATGATGCTTCATTTACCAGGGCTCTGGGCTGCTGCTGAGGGCTCTCTGGCTCTTTTCCTTTGTGCTAAGCTGCATTTAGCCAATGTGTATATAATCTGTTATGCTCTTTTCTAAAGTAGCGAGTCAGTGTTTTAGGAAAGTATTTGTTCTTGGAAGAGATAAACCTTAGGAGACTTCTGGTCAAGATGATGGCAAAGGTAAACAGTTTGCCTCCTTGCACAACCACATCAAAAATATAACTAAACTATAGAATAACTATCATTCAGAACTATCAGAAATCAAGCTGAATAAAAGTCCTACAACTACAAAATTAAAGAACAAACTACATTGTGACTGGTAGGAGGGGCAGATATGTGGAACAGGCTGGACCGGCACCTGCATGTGGCAGATAAAAATTGGCAGAGATATCTTGAGAGTGAAGGGTCCTGGCCTCACAACAAGCCTCTCAGTCCAGGGCTCCAGTGCCAGGAAGATAAGTCTCCAAAACATCTGGCTATAAAAACCAGTGAGGATTGAGGCTTTGGAAGATAGAACCTACTGGAATTCCTGGAAGTTCCTCTTAAAGGTCCCATGCACAGACTTACTCAGACTCACTTGCTCTGAGCACCAGCACAGGGACAGCAGATTCAAAAGGCACAATAGACATACAGGCAGGAACTGAACTGTCCAGCATCAGGGTGAGAGATGGAGGGAAGATTTCTCCCAGACAAAAGTACTGGCAGAGGCCACTGTTCCTTTTCTGAACCCTCCCCCAACAGAGTCACAGAGCAGCAGGTGGATTCCATATCAGATACTCCATTAACCTAGCTCTTACTATTTGTCCCACCCTGGTGACTAGGTAATTGTCTCAGGAAACATACTACATTAGGTCACTCTACCAAGCTTGGGAGATGTAGCAGCTCTACCTAATACATGGAGACAAACAGGGAGGCTGCCAAAATGAGGGTACAAAGAAACATGGCCCAAATAAAAGAACAGATCAAAACTACAGAAAAAACTAAACAAAATGGAGATGATCAATCTGCTAGATGCAGCGTTCAAAACACTGGTTATAAGGGTGGTCAATGAACAACAGATGAACTCACAGAGACTTTAACAGCATAAAAAAAGGACAGGGAAACCACAAAAAAAAAACCAGTTAGAATGAAGGATACACTAACTGAAATGAAGAACAATCTAAGAGAATCAACAATAGAGTGGATGAAGCTGAAAATCAAACCAGTGATTTGGAACATAAAGAAGCAAAAAACAACACATCAGATCAACAAGAAGAAAAAGAAAGCCAAAACAAGAGGCTCCAATTCAAAGGAGCCTCTGGGACAACTTCTAGTATACCAACACTCACATCATGGGGGTACTGGAAGGAGAAGAGAGAGAGCAAGAAATTAAACACCTATTTGAAAAAATAATTAAAGAAAACTTTCCTAATTTGGAGAAGGAAATAAACATACAAGTCCAAAAAGCACAGAGAATCCAAAACAAGATGAATTCAAAGAGCCTTACACATAATTAAAATGCCAAAGATTAAAGATAAAGAGAGAATCTTAAAAGCAGCAAGAGAAAAACAGTTAGCTACCTACAAGGGAGGCCCCATAAGACTATCAGCTGATTTCACTAAAGAAACTTTGCAGGCTACAAGGGGGTGGCAAGAAATATTCAAAGTGATGAAAATCAAGGTCCTACAACCAAGATTACCCTACGCAGAAAAGCTATCATTTAGAATTGAAGGACAGATAAAGAGCTTCCCTGACAAGAAAAATCTACAGGAGTACATCACCACCAAACCAGCATTATGTGAAATATTAAAGAGTCATCTTTAAGAAGACAATAAAAAATATGAACAATAAAATGTCAACAAATACATATATAGCAACAATTAAATATGAAAAAAGCAGAACAGAACCAAATTGTAGATACAGAAAACATGTTGATGGTTGCCAGATGGGAGGGGGGTAGGAGGAGTTGGGCAAAAAAGATGATGGGATTAAGAAGTAAAAATTGGTACTTAGAATATTCATGGGGGTATAAAGTGCAGCATAGGAAATAAAGAAGCCAAAGAACTTGCAAATGACCCATGGACACAGACAACAGGGTGGAGATTGCCTTAGGGAGTGAGGGGGCTGAGTGAAGGGGGACAAAGGTGGAAAACAGACCGTTGTAGTAGCATAATCAATAGAATATAATTTAAAAAAAGAAAAGGAAAAGAAGAGATAAACCTTAGAATGGTATACTGGTAATTGTTTAACCTTTTCCACTAGGGGTAGAGGAAATACTGGTTTATAGTGTTTGCCAATTTCCATGCTGTAAATACTGACACTATGGCTGGTTTCAAGCTACAATGTGACATCACTGAATTCAGAGTTGGGAAGAGGTGTTTGTAACACTGATTACACAATATTTTCACAAAAATATCCTCAATAACAGTACATAACAGTTAAATATAGTAAAATTATTAGGCCAGAAGGAGTTTTGAATATTATTACTTTAAAAAATTATAATGTATTTAGCTCTAACTAATGTGGCTCAGTTGTTTGGGTGTCAGCCTGCAAAGTGAGAGGTCTCCAGTTCAATTCCTGGTTAGTGCACATGCCTAGATTGTGGGTTTGGTCCTTGGTCAGGGCGAGTGCAAGAGGCAACCAGTCAATATTTCTCTCTCATATGGAGGTTTCTCTCCCTCTCTTTTCCCTTTCTTCCCCTCTCTCTAAAAATAAATAGAATCTTTAAAAATTTTTTAAAATTATAATGAGTGTACTTGTTAATTTATAAAATTTAATTTTTCATAATGACTATATTTAACAACTAACTTATAAAATTTATCAAAATTTAATAATCGGCTTTACAAGCTAGAATAAGCCAGTTCCAGCATATCATTGGGTTTAACAGTATGACGTGATATTTCCCATTTAAACCTAGATCAACATGGAAATTTGGCAGTGGCTGTCACATGGTGATTCAGGGACCCAGGCTCCCTCCATCTTGAATAGCTATTACCCTCTCCTCCCTCAGGGACTGCAGAGCATTCCACGTTCAGCCAGAAGTTGGGCAAAGAGAACACAGAATCTCATGTAGATAGACTTCATGGGCCAGACTTGGAAATGGCATGTATCACTATGTGAACATTCCACTTGCTGGAATTCTGTCACATGACTGCACCTAACTTCAAGGGAGGCTGGAAAATATAATGTAGCTGTGTGACCAAGAAGGAAAGGATATGAGATTGGTGGGCAACTAGGTGGTTTTTGCCACTGCACTAAAATTGACTGCTCCCTGGCAGCTGTCGGGAAGCAAGCAGACTAAGAGAAAGAGCAGCTGGCCCTTCCTTTTCTTATTAAACACTCAAGAGTTTAACAGGCATGGACAGTGAGATGAACTGTTATAAAGTAGGCAATTAATAAATAGAATTACGCTTGTTTAAGAACCAGTTTATGTGTTATTCACCATTACCGCGATGTGAAAGTGATGCCAGCCAGACCAGGATGCTGTGGCAGGTGCACACAATGCTTTTTCTAAGCACAATGATTTATCTGTCCATCTTTCCATCCATTTGTCCATCCATCCATCTGTCTACCCATCCAAATAAGCCTTTATTCAGGCCCTGTATCATTAGCTTCTGGACATACAGAGATACTTGGGGTGCTTACAGTCCAGTGAGGAGGAGAGAATCAGACAAGCCCAGGTCAGAATATGTTCTCTAACCAAGGAGAAATCAGTTAAAACTCTGGGAAGTTAAAAAAACTTCTTGAGGCGGAGACATTTGATGTGGGCCTAGATAGACGCATAGGCAGAATTTTCAAGGCCAGAGCAGGAAATGCATTGGAGGCAAGGGGAACAGTTTGTACAAAGATCCAGAGGAGTGGAGGAGCATGATTCGTTCTTAAAATGGCAAGAAAATCAGTGTGGCAGAGATGGGGATGAAAAGTTGGAACTACATAAAACTGTGAAGATCTTTATATGGTGTATATAGGACTTGGGAATTATCTGTAAAATCATGCTTATCAAAATGGGGGACACGTAACTCTAGGGGGACCCTGTGGTATGCCAAGAAGCATTAAATATGGATGAAAACCTTCTTTATTTCCTCCCTTGATGGCACCCAATTCAAAATGACATTTGAGAAGTCCTAGCAAAGGTTTCTTTCCATCTCAGTGGGCCAATGTCTAGTCCTGAACCATCCTATGGTCAGTGGAGGGCAATGATTTGATTGGTGTGGCTGAGTCACGTGATGTACACCTGAGCCTGAAGTGAGGGGTTGTCTTACCAAAGCCCAAGTGCTGAGAGAAGAGAAGCAGTGACTCTCCAGAGGAAACTGCAGACATGGAACAGAAGAAGGGGGAATGGCTGCCAGGTCACCTACCAGCAGCCAATCTATAGGTGGAAGAAAGCAAATGGACGACTATTCCTAGAACTGCCATTGCCATAGAGCACAGGTCAGGGATGAGAGAAGGAAAATAATTTCACTTCAGTTTCAGATCCTGAAATAATGGCAGGACCAAAAGAATAAGAACATGGCTGCTTTTACTAGATAGAATCAGGTGGGAAGTTGGGGGACTGATCCCTTTATCCTCAGCCTTTGAAAAAAAAAACAAAGTCCCATCCTGCCTCTTCTCAGGCTCCCAGCCTGGGTGGCTCCGAGGCAGAGCTAGCGGCTGCACTGTGGTCAATGTAGTTGTGCCAAGTCACAAATCCACAAGCCAGGAAGGCCCTGCCCCAAAGCAGATAAGCCAGGCGAGGCTGGTGAGTGAGCACCCCACATCTGACGTCCTGCATAACAAATGGCTCTGGAGGAACCGCAAAGCCCAGAACAGGCCTTGCAGGGCTGCTTGTGGGAAAGGACCCACAGCTAAGTCAAGATCACTGTCCACAGACCCCGAGCCCCACGAGAAAGGTATTATTTATGAGGCCTCTGTGAGGTGCATGTGTGAGGAAGAAAGGGACCTTGAATTCAGAAAGGCCAAGTTGGAATTCCAGTTCTATACACATCAGCTATGAGTCTGGGAGCAGGTGACTTTAATCCTGAACCTCAGTTCCCTCACATGTTCATGGGGATGACTGTGGCCACCCTTCAAGGTTGTGAAAATTCAACAGGATAGTCATAATAAAGCACCTGGCATGGAGGTACATGTGGCCAGTCCTACTCAATAGTAATGGTGGACATGCCCTGGCTGGTGTGGTTCATTGGACTGAGCTCCAGTCTGTGATCCAAAAGGTTGCCAGTTCGATTCCTGGTCAGGGCACATGCCTGGATAGTGGGCTGGGCCCCCAGTTGGGGGCATGTGAGAGGTAACTTATGTTTTTCTCACACATCAATCTTTTTCTCCCTCCCTCTCTCTCTCTCTCCTTTGCTTCCCCTCTTTCTAAAAATAAATAAATAAAATCTTTAAAAAATAGTCGTGGTGGACACTTATGAGGAATTACTTCTTACACCCAGAGCTTTCCTATGCAATATCTCATTTAATCCCCACCACCATGGGTGGTAAGTCTACTGCTATTCTCTCCTTACGGGTGAGGAACGGGCTCATGGACGTCAAGACACTGCCCGGGGTTTACACAGTGGGCAGCTGGGGTCTTAGAAGTCCAAGAGAGTGTGGCGTCTCCTCACTGGCAGAAGCAGCTGGTGATGACACCTGGAAAAGGGACGGAGCCCGCTGTCCTGCTCACCGGTCAGTGCCGAGAGCAGCCACTCCTTAGCGGGGGGAACCAGCTGCAAATCAAGCTGCGAGTTGCCGGCAGCTTTGAGCCGTCCCAGCTGAGTGGAGCACGGAGGTAAAGTGAGAATGTAAACGGTGCAAGGCACCCATTAAAAATTTACAGCCACCATCTAATTTTAGAGCCTTCATTTTTCAGTATAAAAACGCTACTGTACGCGCCGCCAAACTGTGAAACAAATAGAATACTGCTGTCAGAAAGGACCCTCCTCAGGTATGAGGCTGTAAAGATGTCCAGTGGGGAAAACCTTCTTAGTATTAAATTACCTCCCCTCTTCCTTTTCTCTCATTTTAGATTAGAAACTCTCCTAAATGTCATACTGGCAAATGCTGAAGACGGCTAGGAGAATTTTGCAGAATTGCCGTGAAGGCAATGACTCTGCGGCCTCTTGTATATTTGCAGCTCGGGTGGGGCCGCTTGGAGGCTCCCCTGGGAACTGACAAAACCCCGCAGCTCCCCACCCCCACATGAGTGAAGACCAAGGAAGCAGCAAAGGATGGCAAACCCACTGTCAAGAACCAGATTGGCAATTTCTTGCCATTGTCGTGATAAATTGCTACACTGGCTGAACTAACAATTGTAATAACAATAACAGTTAACCTTTATGCAGCGTATACTATGCTCCAGCAACATATTCCCTTAAGGTCACAGTGTACCTTTATCATGACACTGTCACAGTATATCTATAATAATAGCAATACTAGCTAACAGTTAATGAAAAATAACTGTGGTTAGTTTACCGCCATTATCACATTAATCTTCAAAACTTCATAATGATGCTTTGATGCTTTTATTATTCCCATCACACAGAAAATAAAACAGGTTTTGTTAGGACGTGTCTGAGCTGGTTTGCAAATTTGGGTGTGTTAGAATCCAGGGCCAGAGATCTTCCCCACTGCAGACACTGCCTTTCAGAGAAGCCTGAGTGACGTCCATTCTCCTTTCACTTTTTTATAAAGCACTTATTCTACAAGCATGTCTGATGTATGTGTGGGCATGTGTATGTTCTTTTCTTTTTTCAGACCCCAAGCCCATAAGTTCCTATTTGTAGGGTATGTTGGTATCAATGGTGGATCCAATATCTTCTCTACACACACAGCTTCACTCCACTGTAAGAACCAGCTTGCCTTGTCAGACATTGTTACGGGGCTCCTGGAGCCCTCAATGTCTCCCCTTCATTCAGGAACTCAACAGAAGCTTGAGCTACTGTGAGAAGTGTCACGGCCCATGAGTAGGTCACTGGGGAGGCGTTAGATTCTGGGACTAGTGAAGTTAGTCTTCACCTTGGGAAGAGGGAAGGAGAGATGGAAAGGACAGGGAGGACTGACTGAGACCCAAGGTGTCATAAGAGGGCTAAGACATTTCCTTGATTGCTCAGAGACAGCACAATTGTGAACACACCATGGCTGTTGTGCATATGGGCGAGT
Organism: Artibeus jamaicensis; assembly: GCF_021234435.1. Classification (NCBI taxonomy): domain Eukaryota; kingdom Metazoa; phylum Chordata; class Mammalia; order Chiroptera; family Phyllostomidae; genus Artibeus; species Artibeus jamaicensis. The sequence goes on from NW_026521764.1 coordinate 4,359,787, forward strand.
GGGCCGGCTCTCTTTCTTGGGTCTAGCAAGACACTGTCCTTGCTCTAGACTATGATGATCCTATAACTTGTCTTCCAAACCCAGAAACTGGGTGAAGGAGAGCATGCTGTTGTTAGTGGTAGGTACAAGGAAAGGGGTAAAATGACTTCACTCTTCCCCCTACTTTGCAAACTGGTGAGAAGACCCATACATTACCAGTGAATTTCATTTGGAAACTTGGCCATCCCTCAATCCCTCAGCTCATCAGGTGAGCACTGTTACTAATGTGTGGAGCGGGGAGGGAGGGCCGGGGGTGCAGCCAGCAGAAACCCACCAAGAGACATGGCCACTTAACTGTTGGTTGGTTGCTTTTTTAAAAATCTTTTAAGGTTAGATGCCTTTTCTTGATACTGGATAATTTCTTCTATACGTACCGAGTTTTGCAGATTTGCACCCTGGAATCTATGAAGTTTTGTGAGAATCTTCCATAGATGAAATGAGCAATAATCCGATGGCCTGCTATGTGCAGCTGCAGCCTGTCATCTTGGTGAGAAGCCCACTCCATCTGTGGGCACACACATGTACGGATATAGTATTTTTTTAAATCTAATAAATACTTTTGAAAGGGCCTTCTTTCGTATAAGTTTTACAATCTACAAAGAGAAAAATTTGCCTCATGTTACCCTGTGTTATGCTGCAAAGTTGCTTCTCTGAATTCTGAGAACTTTGACTCCAAAGAGTTGCCCTTTGGCTCATTGGTTGAATGTGGTTTGGGGTTGCTAGTGTTGTCTCTGGGGTCAGCTGCGGAATGAAGGAAAGAACGCAAGCTTTGTTGTCTGAGCTGGGTTTGAATCCCAACACAATCACCAATTAGCTATGACCTTGGGCAAACGGGGCAATATTCATCCCTTCCCAGGCATCAAGGGCTAGGACTCTGCTGCCATATTGCCTGGGTTCAAATCCCTGCTTCCTCACTTCCTTGAGCAGCTTTCAGAGAGCCACTTGACCTCTCAGTGTCTTAATTTCCTCATCTGTGAAATGGGGATAATGATAGTATCTGCCTCTTAGGGTTGTTGGGAGGACTAAATAAATTACTTTTGTACTTGGCACACACACAGTGAGTGTTCCGTACGCATCAGCAACTTTATATTGCATTTCTAGGAATACAGAATTCACAGTTATCTGAGTCTCCTGCCCAAAGAACACACAGACAAAGGCAATCAAATTAGCACAAGCTAAAAGGACAGCCCAACCTTGAAAATCCTTGCAGAAATTTTCATCACCAGGGCCTGTGCAAATTTCTGCTTGTCCTGAAAACACAGAGCCCTCAACTCCCCACTTTCTGTCTCATGCTCTACCCTGTAAATTCATCCTTTAAACTTCAGAGTCTTCCTCATTTCTCCTTATAGACCTGTGGCATACTCCAGCCAGCAGAGTTCCCCTCTTGTGGCTGACAACGACAAGAATAAATGCACAGGTGACAATAATCCTGTGGAGAAAAAGGGACCGGCACTGCTATTCTCTCACGGGGAGAGTGCCTATGGGTGCCTCGGCCACACCCTCAAGAGGAGGGAGCCGCGACCCCTGCCTAGTCAGGCTTTTATTGTTTTCCTTGGGTCTTACATCAGAGAAAGATTTATTATCTATTACGTAGAATATTAATTATTGCCTACATTTTAGGTACAATCAAGGAAATGAAAATAACATGCAGAGGGGAATGGCAATGAACTCATTAGCTCTGTCTTTGGGAAAGTTTATACAGGCTTTGGAAATTACCTTGAAGATAGACAATACGCATTTATTGTTTTTAGACCAGGGTGATGGAGTTTTAGCAAGAGCAAGCCATAACAATCTGTATGCATTTTCTAGGCCTGATTCCCAGGGGAAAACTCAGTTTGAAGGTCTGGCTCCTGCCCACCACCTCGCTTCTCTAGGTTTTCCATACAGAGCTGAGTCACATTTGCCAGACTAAAACAAAGGGGTCCCCTACATAGACCCACTGCCCTCACAAGGTCAAAGCCATATGACCTCACACCCCTGCCGTGATTTTTCCATGGGTTCTACAGCTGGCCATCAGGTCAGGTCCTAAATTGACATTCAGAGCATGTAACTGTCACAGAGGGTCTTACAAAGGAACATTTACCTCAAGAGGCTCCATTTTTTATTATAATGACTTTCAAAATTCTTTGTCAAGGTTATCCTCAAACCCTCCCCTCAAACAAGTCTTTTTACTGCTCTCAAAACCTGTCTCCCATAATGCCAGCTCTGCACCAACCCGGTCAAGTTTCCGTGGGATGTGTGTGAGATGCTGGGTTAGATGGGCTTCAAAACCCTCTCCCATCCTGCGGCCTATTTGTAGAGGGTCTACAAACCTATGACTAATGATCACTTAGCTCTTACTATGTATCAAACATTGTGAATTGCCTTTATTTTACATTCATTTGCTCATTTAATTCTCCTAACAATTTTGGGATGGAAATAATGTTATTATCCTGTTTCACAGATAAGAAAGCTGAGCCTTGGCGAAGATAAATTGTGGATCCAAGGTCACCCAGCCCAGATGGAGTTACCTGAGTGCAGATCCATTCCTTGTGTTGGGGGCAGCAGCTGTGAGTGGGCTGCCTCTGCTCAGCCCCCGTTTGCCTATTTGAACATTTCCAAGTCTATCCTTCACTTCCCCCCTACATTTTCTTTCTAGTACATAAACAGATGACAAATAAATATGAATGGTTCCTCCTGAGGGCTGTACACCTAGGTGCCATGGACCCAGACTCTGAAGATACATGCTTTGGAAGGTGCTCTCCCATAATTGAGATAAGCCTGATTAGAACTCTGCCCAGGTGCAACCCAGTGCAGTCAGTGGTTCCCTGTCTGGTCAGTATTACCTGGTTTTGTTGAACTGCACTTAATCCTTTTTTTAGTTTTGCTATAATTCTGAAAGTAGACCCACACAGCTGCTTGCTTGCAGGAAATTTAAGCCCTTTGAGAGCCCATAAGAGCACCTGAGGGTTTGGGGATCCAGTTATAACAAATGGACTGACTGCTTCAGGCTCTGTCGCTTAAGTTCTGCACAGAGACCCACTTTCAGAGCCTAACTCCTGACAGCCAGGAGGAAGGAGGCAAAAGCAAATCTTTTAATATATAGTAAGCAGAGATCAGTTGCAAATTTTGTTTCTGGCTCATTTAAAATGCCAGGCCTACTTAAAACGATAGAATCTTGTGTAGTTTTCTCTTAAAAGAAACTTCTCAGGTATTCACCAAAATCCTAAAAAAGTACCTAACTGTTAACATAGCACAATCCCTACAAGAGATAAATATTTATAAAATTTGCTTTAGGTAGTGATGCTACAAGAATTAGAAGTATTGACTTTATAATCAAGTGATTTCCTTTCTTATTGTTTTAAAAACTAAGATCAGAATAGGTACGAAACTATGGCAGTAAGAACACAGTTAAACAAAGCTTTAAACAAAGCTACCTTTCTCAGCAAGAAGAGTTATCAGGGTGAAAAATCAGGCTAATTTCAGTTTCACTAATAATATCTGAAATGAAAAAAAAGTCACAACTCTCCCCTCCAACTTTGTAGACACCTGGAATATTTATTTATTTCCCCTCCAGAGAAAAGGAAGGTGGATGATACCTTTAAGCTACATACACATTTAATCAATGAATGCAAGGAAAGTGATTCTGGCTGCATTTTTAAAAGGCATGGGCATGCAGACTTTAAAAGATCTGACCTTAAAAATGAAGAAAATATTATTGTAATTACTCTATTTGCTAAAAAACAAATGATGTGGCATTTGAATTTAAGACTTCTATCAAAAGCAGTTGAGTGTCTAATCAGTTCACACCTTTCCATTTTAATGGAATTGGGGTTGAGCCATTGCATTTACAATTACCCAGGCTGACTTAATCCCTTTGAAATGACTTAAAAAGATTAGCATTCATGGATTATTTATTAGCTCCTCTTGAATGTGTTCCCCAAAATGGAAACAACATTTGCATCAAAGTCTAGTTTCCAAGTTTAACTCCAGTGATTAAGGCGTGACTGCATGCTGTTGCAAAGGCATCCCTGAAGTCAAGGGATGTTTTGTGATGCTCTCTCTTCTGCGTGTGTCTTCCAGAGCAGTCTTTGTTCCTTGCAGGCTCAGAGAGAATGCTAATTCTAGTCCTGGCTGCCTGCAATTTCCCGTAAACACAGGCGGCAGAAAGCTGGCTGCTTGGGGAGGCAGCTGATCCCCGTCTGCTGTAGCTATCACTGATAGGGAGTGCCTGTCTCAAGCTCAGCAGAGAACTCAGTGACATAGTGACACTGGCAGTTTAACCCAAACACACTTTCTGCCTAGATAACAAAAACGTCATGCATGAGTCGCTGACAGCAACCCCAGAGGAGCTCCTGGTTGGAGGCAGCACATGGCAGATCTGTCACCTGAAGCCCTTTATCGCCGGCCTGGCTGAGACTCTCACCTCCACCTCAGTGGAAAATGGTCCAAACACTGAGCACCAGACCTCTTCTCAGGGAGGCAATGGACAGTGAATCATGCAGGGGGGCCAACTGCAAAAGCCAAGCCAGGCCCCTGAGTTAAAACTGACAAAGGCATTTCAGGCTGGTTTAGCAGCAGAACTCAACCTCTTCCAAGAGAAAGCAGAAGGCCAGAGAAATAACTGTGGTGGAGGGAGGGCCTGGGAGAAAATAGCGCTCAGGCAATAAGGGCTCAGGCGATTCCTGGAAGAATCATCTCTGGGAAAGCAGGGAGATGAAAGCGAGGAAGGTGTGGCGTGGCAGTCACCACAAGCCAGGGATTTGTCTCATGCAATCCCGAGTCTTTGTGGTGGGTTGATTTATTCAAGTGCCTTACACGCAGAAGCTGTGAATATACTTTGTGACTTTTTTAAAACTTATGAAATAACTGATAAAATCTCATGCTTCACTTTTAGAAAATCTGAAATAGAAAATTTACATACTGCACAAATGTTGTCTGGTAAACCGATAGGAAAAGCTCGTTCTACAGAACCCTTCTAAAAAGTTCCTTTGGAACAGTGACATCCCGATGACATTCAGACTATAATTTGATTTATGAAAAATTTACCAACACAAAGAGGCATCTCTAATATATAAAATAGGACCCACCTATAACTTCTCCCTGAGAGACCTGGTTGTGATACAGGGTGCAGCCAGGGGGGCCCCCCAAAAAAAAGATTTAGAAAGGTGTCCAGAATTCAAAGTGTATAGAAATATTGGAGAGACATATAAGATGTCCTCACCGCCACCCCCCAGGGTGAATGGATGAATGGAGCCAGGCCATTGAGAGCTGTTTTGCATAGCAACAGTTTTGCAGCTAACCTCTGGAATGATTATTTAACATATCTATAACCTTTAACTGGTTTCATAGATATGTTAAATAGCTGTGGCCAAGTTTGGAGCCAAGGAGAAGGTAGTGGATGGGGACTCAAGATGGAACTAGCAGGGACTGAGGATGGAACTAGGGGGACTCAAGATGGAACTAGGGGGACTCAAGATGGAACTAGCAGGGTCTGAGGATGGAACTAGGGGGACTCAAGGTGGGAACTAGGGGCTGCTCTCCTGAGGGAGAAGGGCTTGAGGACTCAGGATGTAACGAGGGGCTGCGCTCCTGAGTGAGAAGGCCTGGGAGAGAGAGCCACGCGGTTTCAGCAGAGTGAGGACCCCCTGTTGGTGAGGTGAAAGAGGGAGCCACGTGGTTTTGGCAGGGTGCGGACCCCCTCTTTCCCAGGTGAAAGGGAAAAACCACGCAGCTTTGCCAGAATGGAGATCCCTGTAGCCAGGTGAAGAAGAAAGCCACATGCTTTTGGTGGAGTGCGGACTCCTGCCGCTTTTGGTAGAAGAGGCCCACGCGGCTTTGGGGTGCCCCCTTTGGCCGCGGGGGGGGGGGGCTGAAAAAGCAAGAGAGACTTTGACTGGAACTGGGTACAAAGGACTCTTGCCAGTGGACCATGAGAGGGTACCACAGTACTTTGGATTAACTCGAGATCCTGCCTGCACAGTGACACAGCTGACGGTGCCAGCGGCCTGCAACACAGACGTGTGCTCTTTTCCTGATTTACGGTACCCGGAGTTGGGACAGTAGGAGAAGGGAACGCTGTGTGGGTGTAGGTGTATACCCTAAAGGACTTTGATATTTTAGTGGAGGCATTAGGCCTGAATAGCATTAAATAAACATTTTGTTTCCTTTTCACAAATCTCTGGCATTAAGAGATGTCTTTCCAATTGGCGGCGGACAGAAGGGCCCGGTAGATTTTAGTATTTTGTTTTTGGGAGGGGCCCCTGTTCTATAGCAGTTTTGGGCATCCCTAGGTGGGCCAAATATTGTATTGCCCCTCCCTCGGACCTCCTCCTCTTGTTTGGTAACAGTTGGAGATGTAAAGTAGAATGAGATCATTTTATAATACATGTGTCCTGTCTGGATACAAAACGCCTGAGATCCATGCTAAAGCAAATTGAAGTGATGAAAATTTGCCTTTGCTGAGGTAAAAATGGATTCGTATTCATATTTAAAATATGGAACTGAGATGACACAGTTACAAAATTTATAATTCTTGTTATAATTCTTGCTAAGTGCGAGGAATAAAAATTGGAGTGATCAAAGAGAAGTCATAAGGATAAGGATCGCTGTTTTGAATAAAATAAGAGCCAACCCAGAACTCATGAAAAAAATGCTGCCCCAGCTGTCTTGGTTTGTTGATGAGAGTTCTGCCATCACCTCATTCATTCATTCCCGCACTCACTTATGCATTCATCACTGTCATGCACCCGGCAGTTTTCCCTCCAGGGGTCACTGTGAGCACACTCTGTGTTGGGAAGCACGCAAATGCAGCAGACATGGCTCCTACCCTCAAGGAGTTTACACTCTGATGAAAAAGAGGAAGGATGTGATAAGAGAAAAAGCAGAAGGGAAAGAAAGTGCCAGGAGCAGTCACATCCCATGTAATGGTCTGACTTTGGGCAATGAGGGTGGGCAGGCAGGGTTGGTGAGGATACTCCCGAGAATGCTTTCCTGGGGAAGGTCCAGCCAATTCTGCTATTCTGTAATCTGTGTGTATGAATGCAGAACAGGAAAGGAGCACTGTTAGCTATTGTGTGTGCTGCCTCAATGGGTAAGCAGCTGACTCACACTCCTCCTAGTTTTACTGCTCACTCTTTCTCTGTCTTGGACAAGACACTTATGGGCTTTGAGTAATTTTTATGAAATATAGTTACTATGAAAAACTAATCTGGACAGACTTCCAATATATATTGTTAAGGAGAAAAATTATAAGTATAGGTATATAAGAAGAAAAAAACAGAAATATCACCCATAATTCTAACACTCACTGTTAACATCATGTGGGATATTCTTCTAAACTTATCTATCTATCTAACCACATTTTTATAGTGGCAAAACCCACATAATATTAAATTCACCATCATAACCATTTTTAACAATACATTTTATTGATTATGTTATTAGAGTTGTCCCATTTCCCCCTTTACTTCCCTCTGCTCTCCACACCCTCTCCCACCCGCATTTCCCCAAAACCCTTTAGTTCATGTCCATATAAGTTCTTTGGCTTCTACATTTCCCACACAAGTCTTAACCTCTCCCTGTCTATTTTCTACCTACCATTTAGGCTACTTATTCCCTATACATTTACCCCCATTCCCCCCATCTCCTCTCTGCTGCTAACCCTCCACCTGAGCTCCATTTCTGTGATTCTGTTCCTGTTCTAGTTTTGCTTAGTTTGTTTTTGTTTCCCTCCTTCCTTTTTTATTTTTAGGTTAGGTTATTGATAGCTGTGAGTTTGTTGTCATTTTACTGTTCATATTTTTTATCTTCTTCTTTTTCTTAGATAAGTCCCTTTAACATTTTATAAAATAGGGCTTGGTGATGATGAACTCCTTTAACTTGATGTTATCTGGGAAGCATTTTATCTTTCCTTTCATTCTAAATGATAGCTTTGCTGGATAGAGTCATCTTGGATATAGGTCCTTGCCTTTCATGACTTGGAATACTTCTTTCCAGCCCCTTCTTGCCTGTAAGGTCTGTTTTGAGAAATCAGCTGACAGTCTTATGGGAACTGCTTTGTAGGTAACTGTCTCCTTTTCTATTTCTGCTTTTAAGATTCTCTTTTTATTTTTAATCTTGGGTAATGTAATTATTATGTGCCTTGGTGAGTGCTTCCTTGGGTACAACTTCTCTTGGACTATCTGAGCTTCCTGGACCTCCTGGAAGTCTATTTCCTTGGCCACTTTGAGGAAGTTCTCCTTCATTATTTTTTAAAATAAATTTTCCATTTCTTGCTCTTCCTCTTCTCCCTCTGGCACCCCTATGATTCAAATTTTGTTCTGGTTGAATGTTTGTTTCTTCCTTTTGGTCCAAACCATTGATTTGAGTCTTGATTTTCTTCCCATCACTGTTGGTTCCTATACATTTTCTTTTATTTCACTTTTCATAGCCTTCATTTTTCCCTCTATTTTGTGACCATATTTAACCATTTCTGTGAGCATCCTAATTACCAGTGTTTTGAACTATGCATCTGATAGTTTAGCTATCTCTTTATCACTTAGTTGTATTTTTTTCTAGAGCTCTGATCTGTTCTTTCATTTGGGCCATTTTTTTTGTCTTGATGCTCCTGTTACATAGCAAGGGGCAGAGATCTAGGTGTTTGCCAGGGTGGGGCAACTCACAACATTGTGCTGTGGTGCTGTATGTGGGGGAGGGGTCTGAGAAGAAACAGTGTTGCTAGCTCTGCTCTCTGCTGGTTTTTAGTCACTTACTCTGCTACACACAAGCAAATTGGGCCCTTCTGGTGCTGATTCTTGGGTGGGTGGGTGGGTTTGTGTATGTTCCAACAAACTTTCCCATGAGGCCGGGAATTTCTCTTGCTGCCTCAACCCCCACAGGTTTTTTTCAGTCAGAGGTTTTGAAGCTTTATTTTCTCATGCTGGAGCCCTGGGTTGTGCAGTCTGTCTCACTCCTCAGTTGTTCCTCACAGTTTATCTTCATGCAAATGTGGGACTGCCCAGTCTGCCAGACACTACCTTGCCTGGTCCTCCAGCTGATGCCTTGTGGTGAGTCCTTTCCACCCAGCTGTCTATCTCCACCCTTCCTACTGGTATGGATAAATGTTTCTTCTTTAACTTCTTGGTTGTTGGACTTCCATACAGTTCAATATTCTGGCAGTTCTGGCTGTTTTTTGTTTCTAAGTTTGTTGTTGTCCTTCTTTTGGTTGGGAAGAAGGCACAGTGTTATCTACCAGTGCATCTACCTATTCCTTTGTCTTGGCCAGAAGTCCCATTATAACCATTTTTAAGTGTACAACTCAATAATACATATGTTCGTGCTGATACACAACAGATCTGTAGAACTTTTTCGGCTTGCAAAACTAACACTATACCCACTGAACTCTAATTCCACTCCCTTACCACTTGTCTCCCCATCCTTTATATTTTCTGTTTGAGTGATTTTGACTACTTTGGATAGTTCATATGAGTGGAATTATATAGTAATTGTCCTTTTGTGACTGGGTTATTTTTTGTTTAGCACAATGCCTTTCAGGTTTGGCTATGTTATAGAATGTGACAGGATTTCCCTGTTTTTAAGGCTGCATAGTAGTCCATTGTATGTAAACACTACATTTTCTTTATCCATTCATTTATCAAAGGACATTTGGGTTGTTTTCAGCTCTTGGCTGTTGTGCTATGAACATAGAGGTACAAATATCTCTTTGAGATTCTGCTTTCAATTCTTTTAGATACATACCTAAAAGGAGAACTGACTTTTCTGGACCATGTGGTTACTTGCATTTTTTGAGGAACTACCATACTGTTTCCCACAATAGCTGCACCATTTTACATTCCCACCAACAGTTCTCTGGTGTTCCAATTTCTCTACACCCTCACCAATACTTATGTTCTGTTCTTAGAAAAATATTTTATTTCGTTATTTTTAGAGAGAGGGGAAGGGAAGGAGAAAGAGAGGGAGAGAAACATTGATTGGTTGCCTCTCATACAACCCCAGCCAGAGACCTGGCCTACAACCCAGGCATGTGCCCTGACTGGGAATCAAACTCGCTACCTTTCGGTTGGGGGACAATGCACCCAACCCACTGAGCCACACTAGTCAGGAATATTTTCTGTTCTTTTGATCAAGGCCATTCCAATGGGTGTGAGAGAATACCTCATTGTGGTTTTGAGTTGTGTTTCTCTAACTAACTGAGAATAAATATGATAGAGGAAAAGGAATTACCTCCGTCAGAGAAAGCCCTTTGGTTCATGAGCCAAAATTCGAGAATTGAGTCCTAGTCATAGGTTTGATATTGGCTCCACACAGCCTCATCACATCCTCACTTTTCTTAGCCATATAGCTGAGGACTCTACTACCCAACCTGCCTGTTTTCTGTGTTACCAATAAGGAGCACTAAGCTAATCTTCAAAAAAGATACAGCTAAAGACTTTATTCCAAAGAGCCAGTCACATGCAAACATGAAGTACTATGGGCAACCTGTCAAGATCTCCCAAAGGTCCACAAAACAAGGCAGGACCTCAAGTTACATCACAGTAAACCTTATCAGGAGCTTACTCTATATCTTTGGGGGACATTTATCTTAAAATATCATCCACTCTCAACCAATCACTTTATCTGCACCATGAGTCTGACCATATATCTCTGTTATTCCCCCTTCAATGACTAGAAGCAAATTCAGAGTTTTGAGTTTCAACTGTTTGATTCTTGTAGCTGTTAAGACATTAACAGATTAAATAGGACAAATCAAGCAGCCATAGTACTTGTAAAGTTATCCCCAGAGATAAACGTACAATGTTGTTTCAGAGGCCGTGGTGAAGTCTGCGATGTAACTAAGGTTGACAGACTGCCTGCATGTGGGTGGCTGTCTCCTTTCCAGCTGTGACCAACTGAGTTATATTACCTGTCCCATTTGATGTATTAGGATATGCCCAAGCTCAAGATACATGTTGCTGCAATTGGGAAATTAATGTCCACCACTGGAGGCAATTAATAATGATTAGGAGCAAAACAGCAGGGTTAAACCTGTGCATTTAACAGAGTGTTCATACACTTTTATACTATATTTCAGGCTAGTTGCTTAAAGGGGGAAAAACCCTTTTGGGGGACTAGAACAATCTTACCTAATTAATTCATAAACTGAGATGAAATGTTGAAGTCACTTCAATGAGACATGTTTATTCATTATTTACTTAATCTTCCCTTCCTGGGGTTAGAGGAAAACATTGTATAAAAGTAGTATTCTAAGGGGACAGAAATGTTCACGTTCAGTTGCACAGCTAATAGAACTCTTGAACTTTTTGAATTGCCTCATTTGACTCATGGATTGGGGTGAGAAATTCTTCTTTTATTTCACAGTTATGAAGTCAATATACTAAAAAGCAGCAACAAATTGACATGTTGTAGATTTGTAATGCCTGGTTTAGTGCAACCCCATAAAATCTGCAAAAGAATGCCTAGTTGTGGGTAACTAACTTCTAGATATATGTAAATTTGAATACTAGAAATTTAACTAACTTCTAAATATATGTACATTTGAATACTACAACTTCTAGATATATGTAAATGTGAATACTAGAAATTCTAGATATAGAATCTAGATATAGATTAACTAACTTCTAGATACATGTAAATTTGAATACTAGAAATTTAAAGTGAACAGGGGATTTCGCCCCCCAAAGTGCAGAAAGCGTTGAAAGCAGGTTGGCTGTAAATCTACAAAGACAGAAGAACCTGCACGATTTTGATGTGTGTGGCACACAGGCGCCTCTGACTAGGCGTTTATGTCACCATGCATTAGCATGAAGTACACACAGGACAAATATTCACTGATCAGATATCTTATTACAAAATTTTGTTAAAACATAATTGGCCACCAGCTGGACTTTATACTCCTGAGAAGAATATATACCTAACTTAAGTGATAATGCAATTCTTGTGAATTAAAAACTATGAAATAAAGGTCTTGGGAAACTTTGAAGTCTATTTTATCACAATGGAATCTAAAAACAGAGACTCTGAAATGATTTCTTCATTGTGAACCTGCAATGGCCATGGCGACATTGAAGTCCTGTTTGCAACCTGAGCTCCAGAGGCATCCAGGGCTCCCCACGGGGACTGCTTTTCCTCCCACTGTTCTTTCGTTGTGTCCTCAAGAGTGGCTCAGGCTGCACAACTCAAAATAGACTCAATGAAAATGAAAGATGCAATAAATAATCAGTCATTTGGCTAACTTCACCCTGATGTCCAGATATTTGGATGTAACTAAAACACATTATTGAATATTAATAACAAACATAAATACTTGGCAATATATAAATCTTTATTAATAGCAAATATAAATTTTTCACGTGGATATTTAGCATGCTGTGATTTAATGTCCACACAATAATTCAGGTTCAACAATTCATTCATTTTTTATTAAGTAGTCTTCATGTATTATACTTCCACTGTTATTTATCCATTTGCCTCAAAATTTCACTATGTCTGAGCGTGGCTGAGTTAAGTTTCAGAGACAGCATAAGCCTATTGTTTCTCAATGAATTGCATCACTACATTATTATTATTTTTTTAGAAACCTGTTCATTCACTGATTATTATTTAAGTAGTAAATGTATGTGAAGCAGTCTGTTGGATGATTACTCACAAAGATATAAAAAACAGAAACAAGAAGTCTGCTCTCAAGCGTACCTGCATTGACTGAGTGTCGACCTTGTGCCAGGCACCTTCTGTTTATCCTCATGACAACTCCATGAGATGGACATTATGCTCATTAGTATCTGAGATCACTGAGTCTCAAGGAGCTGACATTGACCTGCTCAAGGTCACACCATGGTGATGCTGGAGTCAGGATTTCAACCTCAGCTTTCTGTTTTCAGGGTATTGCAGTCTTGCCTCCACACATAGCCATCTCTTAAGGAGCTGGCTGATCTAATAGCAGATCAAGTGGCTGTGTTCATGGGGCCCCTTCTTCAGCCAAAGATTAGTTTCTCAGTTAATTCCTGGAGAACCACAGACTGAGTCCACTCCATTGTCAAACCAAGCTAGTGCTTCAGATATAAATGTACCAGCCTCTAGCAGACAAGTAGAAGACAATGTTTGACCTTCACAATGGCTCTGGCCTCTCCCCTTGATCCACTGGGGGTAGAGGCCAGAGCCATTGTTGGCAATGGGTTGGGTAATTGCTTTTCAGCTTGATGAACTTGAACTGTCCCCTCAGATCAAAGTTCTGCCCTTTCCCCTGGTTTCGGTGTTCTCTGTAGGAAGGGATGACAGTCATTGGCCACCAGCCCATGGAGAACATGGTAGGACAGCCCCCATTACCTCCTGCCCTTTCCTACCTTGCCAGGAGGGAAAGCATGGATAACCTTTCCATGGTACTGGCTGTTTAACTTGGGGTGCATTACAATGCACTTTTTTATTAAGTCTGGGGACTTAATAAAAATACAGATACTGGAACCCTTCTCTAAGCCTCCTGAGTCACAAGAGTGTGCTTTAAGCCACTTTCCAGGTGATAGAGATGCAAACCAAGGCCTAAGAGCCACTGGTATAATGAAAGGGTATAATCTGCAAGTATATACCTTCCTACACTGTAATTAAGAAACTCCATTATGCTGAATTTTTTCCCTTAAGAGATGAAAAAAAAGGAAATAGCTAATTTGCTAATTATTTCAAAGTATTATTAATCTTTCAGGTGTCTCTCACCACATAGATGTCAAGCATGGGCAGGGTCATAGAAATTGTAGCCTTTTGCTTTTAGTAGTTGGTATAAGAAAATTATATTTTGATTTAACAGAATTCCTTATTTCTCTACTTATGAAAGAAAAAAAAACCTACATGTTAGAGAACTGCTAGAGACCAGGCCTAAATTTTTAAGTAGCTGTTCAAGAAACATAGCATGAAAGATTTTATAAATTCAGTGCATGTACATTAGTCAGCTTTGAATCCAATTGGCTCAGATATTTAGTGGGCTATACAGTGGACTCATATAGCTAATTTGAAAAGTTAAAATCACCAATGAGGAGATGCCCTTGAAACAGAATTCAATAGGAAGCTTAAGGGAACACATTTTTAAACTAGTGGGCCTTTTGCTTGCTTATTTTATGCTTTAGTCAAGAATGCTAAAGGCTTCAAACCTTGCTAGAAAATTTAAGTTGTGTTGGGACTGGATTAGAGGAGTATAGGAAGGATTAATGGCACACATTCCCCACCTCATGGGCATCATGGCGCTGATGCTGACCTGGACCTGTCTAACATGAGCAGTGACACTAGAGAGGCCTGATGTACCCCAGGGTGGATTCTGTCTGGTCTGCTGGCCTAAGAGAATGGAAAGCAGGTCCTGAGTCTACAGAAAAGGTAGTTACTGCTTGATCTGCACACTGGTGGAATATTTGCTATGGAGGACTTTGGAACTGATGTGAGATGGCTGCCTTATACCCGAGGGCCACACACAAATCAGTGGAGAAGAAGCACTCAGAGGAGAAAATGGTGGGTCAGTCATCTGAACTTTAAATAGAGTCAATGCTACTGACTTTTCTGCAACCAAGGTCAGAGGAAATAGCATCCAAAGAGAGGAAAAAGTGAGTCACACATGGCAACCATGTCCCTGGGAGTATGCATTATTTTCTTTGTCTGAACAATGGGCATAATGCTCCCCACCTTGCAACACTATGAAGATTAATCTTGAAATGAGGTCATGGATGGATGTGCTTATCACAGATGTGCAACTCAATGATGGCATATTACCTATTGCAGCATAGCAAATTATCCCAAAACTTGGTAGCTAAAACAATAAACATTTATGACCTCAAGCTTCCTGTGGGCCAGGAAGCCAAGAGTGGTTTAGCTGGGTGCTTTTGGCTCAAGGTCTTTTACGAGGTGCAGTGAAGGGCTACAGTTGACCAGAGCTACAGTCATCTCAAGGCTTTGTAGTGCTAAAGGTTTCTATCCAAAGCTCACTGTCACAGCTGTCTACTAGCCTCAGTTCCTTGCAATGACAGACTCAGTGCCTTACCACAACACATGGGTTTGTCCATAAGGCTCCTCACAGTATGTCAGCTTGCTTCCACTAAGGTGAGTACTGAGAGAGAACCATGACAGAAGCCACAGCCTTGCTAATGACCATAGTAACATCTCATCAGTCCTATCATATTCTGTTTTTTTAAAAGAGAGTCTACACTCAGGGTATTACATAAGGTCATGAAGGCTAGAAGATAGGGATTATTGGGAGCCATCTTGAAGTCTACTCACCAAAAGTGGCCAGTTTCTCTTCAGTTTGGGGAGTTAGAACCAATCAGTGGGACTTGCCAGTAGAAGTATGTTTCACTAGTAGAAACATGGAGATGGGCAGACATCAGCCAATGGTCTGGGATATTTGTGTCAGTTACATGACTGCATATCAATTTCAGTGGTATGAGCATCATTAGTTCATCCACCCATCAATCTATCAAATACATCAATCCATCCATCCATATATACATAAAATAATTACTTATGCCCCTCTGTG
This sequence comes from Artibeus jamaicensis, assembly GCF_021234435.1. NCBI lineage: Eukaryota > Metazoa > Chordata > Mammalia > Chiroptera > Phyllostomidae > Artibeus > Artibeus jamaicensis. The sequence goes on from NW_026521764.1 coordinate 4,375,310, forward strand.
CCAGGTACTGCTCTGGATATTGGAGGTTCAGCCTAGATAGAGAGCCCACCTTCATAAGGTCCACAGTTCAGTGGAGGGTATAAACAAGGAAATAGGCAAGGAAAATGTCAGGGTGTACTGGCAGCCCATCATACAGACTCTGTGTTCAAATTCAGGGGCTGATCAGGAAAGGCTTCCAGGAGAAGGTGATATCCAGGATGAAACATGAGGACAAGAAAGGTTTTGCCAAGAGGAGAGCAGCCTGTGTGGGAGGGGGAGGGATGGGAGAAGCATGGATTTTTCTAGCTTTCGGGTGGAAGTTAGACTAGAAATTCCTAAAGTGGGGTGCCTGGACCCCTAACAGTTTTGAGGGTAAAAATGGGTCCCTGGGGATAATTATAACATCTCCAAAAGTGTAATGGAATTTGTATACGGCAAAAACAGGCCAAATGAGTGAATTTTTCATGGTTATGGTAGAATTTTATAAGTACCAGACTAATACAGCTTATCTTGTCCTAATCAGAAATTCTGATTGGCAGTTTCATTTCTTTGATTACTAAAAGTGGAAATAAGAATTACCTACTTAAAAAATTACCATTTCCCTGTCTTCAATTCTCTCAATTATTTTATATTTTATCTTATTTTATTATAACTTTTGCATCTGTCTAAGCTCTCTTAGAAATCTCAGGGGATTGAGGCAGGATAAAAATAAACACATATATTAAAACCCTCACTATATACTATATCCTTTCAAAATATGGGGTTCCTGAGCGGATCAGTAACCAACAGTATCCTTATGTCAGCAAAGCTGAGAAACTCGGGGCTGACTCTGGGACAAATGCCCCTGTGGAACTTATGGTTTTTATCAGTGGGTCAAAACTTGTGTAATTCTCCCATGAAGGAATAGGATATTATAATATACCTTTATGAAAGAATCTTCAAACTTTATCAGTATCAAAAAATTCAGGAGTGTACACAGAATTTGAAAACTTCTTACTGACACTGTTTAAATATTATTAAATTAAATAGGCATAATAAAATTGTTAGTTTAAACAGCATATTCTATAAAAAATAAAACCGCAAGCCCAAAGAGGGGAATAAACAGAATGAAGGGGGAAATGAAATCTAAAATGAGAAAAGGGAAATACAGAAAAATTGGGGCAAATTAAAATTACAAAATAAGATAAAGATAGTATGTTTCCAAATGTGTTAATAATCACATTCAATGGAAATGGATTAAACTTTCTAGTTAAAAGACTAAGGCCATCAAATTAGATTCAAACTAAACAAGAACATGCAACCACAGCCAAAAAAATAGAAAAGAAAAAAGAAAGAAAGAATGAAAAAACCTCCAGCCAAATCATGTTAATAATTAATATCTATAAAATATAAAGATATGAAAACTTCAAAGCAAAAGAAACAAAAAATATAGCAGGTATATTCATTGTGAAATAGATCCAACCATAAGTAACAGAAATCTTCAAGTAACAGTGGCTTTAAAAACAGACATTTATTTATTTTTTCTCCTTTTGGTTGATATCTATGGTACTTCCCAGTATCACAGACCCAGACTCTTTTATTTGATGCCACATTGGGTTGCCCTGACCACTAGGTTAAAGATGGCAGCATCTGCATTCTTGGATGCAGGATGAAGGGTGGATGAAGAAGAGGAAATTATGTATCCTGTACTGGATCTTAAGGTAGGTTCTTGAACTGTTGAACAACCCATCTATCTTCCTCTCATTGACCAGAACATAGTCACATGGCCATGCCTAGCTGCAAGGGGGCCTAGGGAATGTAGTCTTTACTCAGGAGATAAAGTCTCCAGCTAAAAATGGGAAAGAGGAAGAATCATGTCATAGAACTCAGGGAAAACAAAATTGAGGAAAAACTATCTTAACAGGCTGACAGTAGCCAAAAGAAAGCTGGTGTAACAATATTAGATAAAATAGATCTTAGGTAAAAGGCATTACTGTAGATAATGATCATCAGTGCACACCTTCAAAAAGACTTAATTTGCCAGGATCTTGAACGTACTTATTAACAAATCTTCAAAATATATAAAAAAAGATTTGACAGGATATAAGAAGAAACTGACAAATAGACCATCACTGAGGGAGACATGTAGTGGTTGATAAATCAAACAGAAAAAAATCAGTAAAAATGTAGAATCGTTAGGAAGAACAAGTAGTATTGGGGGGGGGCTTCTCCTACTAATTATGGGTCTCAAATATGTGGGCCAGCATTATTTCTATGACTCTTTCAAAAGATTTTTAAATAAAATCTACCTTGAGAAGCCTCAGCCTATAGCAAATCTAACTTGGCTAAAATTAATTACCCCTTACACTTTCCATTAGAATCAGTATGACCCATTTATGAGTAGCTCCCATCTATTCCATCATTTCAATGGGCACTTTCTATGTGCTGGGGAGTGGGCAATATATATATCACAGTCATTAACTCATTTGATAGCTCTCATTAACAACTGTGCTCATTTTTCAGATGAGGAAACTGGTCCCACAATTTGTAGTAGAGCCGGGATTGGGATCCAAAGCTGTTTGTCCACTTGCCTTTTGCCTACAAGCACAGAAATTAGAACTAAGGCTTTTAGGAACTTGATTTGGGTTAAGCAAATGGCATATGAAATATTACCCAATGTTGAGGAGTGTGGTTACAGCCCTTACATTGGGGACAGGACATCTAACGCAGTGGGAAAACCACATTAGACAAGCTTTTCTTGAACATGGTACTTACTCTGACTGGCCCAGATATCTGCATCCATGGAAGGTCATGGAAGCTGCAGCTCTCTGCACTGTTGTATTTCTTTATAATTACCCAGAGGAAGCTATAGGGCTTAAAGGCTGAAGGTATGTTTTCTTTACAATCCTCACACCAGCCTAAATCAACTATAAGGGTAACTGCCCTCGGGGCTCCAAAGTGACCTCTTATTAAAATGATCTATAATTTTGATTAGTTTCTATTGCTCTCAGCAGACCCCTGCGCCAGTTGACTGAATCCATGTTTTCTTCCTAGACAGAGGCTGGACCACTCATTTGTGTGAGGTGGTCCTGTGAGAGAAGAAAAGGTTGGGCCTCTAGACCCAAGTTAATTTGCTTTTGCTTTTATTATTGTTACTCTGGGTTACATGTGCTGGTACACAGCCCAATTTATTTCAGCCCATTTTTCCCAAGCTCAGTCCTGAGTAGACCTATAGTGAGGGCTCTCTGGCTTTGGATTTGCCCTCATAAGAATGGCTATCTGTACCTCCTGTGTATAGTTTGAGGTGCTCCATACACATTATCTCACTTAATAGTGGATCGCTATTAATCTGTACTAATGAGGATGGACTTGGATTTCAGAGAAGATAATCACTTTGATGACAGTCACAAAGGAGCAGAGCTGGAGTTACTTGAGCCTCTCACTGCACACGAACCCTGTATGGGAATTGTTTTTCTGATTGGCTGAGACTAATAAGTCAACTAAAAGAACATTCCACTAGGATCAAGAGTTTTGGGTCATTCTTCCATGGGCACTCTCTCTACAATATAAAAAGCAAAGGGTGGACCTCCTTCAAACACAAATCCAAGGCAAGGTGGTGTTTCTGCCTTTCATCATCGCTGGTAAAAAAAATGCTGTTAACAAGTTTGGAGGAAGTTCGTAATCCAAATCTAAAAGCGAAATGGTTGCTTTAAAACAACATAATGTTTTCATTTGAAAGTTGATGGAGACATGGATTCATTTCAATATCTTCATAATATCATCAGCTCTATTGCTGGACAAATAAATAGATAGACCTATAATATCACCATTCAAATGATTAAAAAGAAATAAAACGATGCCAGATGTTTATTTGGAGTAACCCACAGAGCACATTGAAAACAATTCCTATTTCTGCAACTGAAAATTGAAATTGATCATTACTGGGCATTAAATGTGCGTATGTTTTCCTGAAGTTCCTAAATCTATTTAATTTCTATGCTGACAGAGATATTAGACAGCTGTTTGAAAATCTGTCTCTCTTTCCTGAGCAATGCAAAAGAAATCTTTATGTTAAACCACGAAATGTCAATGAGAGCGTTTCAGTGCACTAATCAGCCTGCGAAGTGGAATGCGCGCGGCTGGCAGCAATAACTTTAACTTACGTTTTCAATAGTCCTGATTGCTCTGTGTGCACCCCCTTAAGATATAGCTGTTGAAGGCGACAGCTCCCGGGTGCTGCTGTGCAAACCGGCTCTAGCAATTAGAGTCAGATGATGACTTCGGAGATGAGAAGTGTTCTTCGTAAATGGCTTCAGTAGTGACTCACTGTGCACCCCAGGGGGATGTTCCTGAACCCTCTGCCTCTATTACCCTATAGCCTATCTCATCTCCATCCACCCCCCTCAAATGGGCACCAGGTACAAGAAAAAAGAGAGCCAACTTTATTCTTAGATTCTTTTAAAGGCAAGCTGGTGAACTTAGTAATGGACATCATCCTAGCATCCCTTAGTTTCTTTGAAAGCATTTCCATAGCTCAGAAAAAAAAAACCCACCTTATACAGGATTTTGTTCTTTGTAGTGTGATTTATAAAAATGGGGAATATGGATTAAGTCTAGATGTCTTAAATAGGGAAATGGAAAGTATGTAAAGTATACTAAATTCAATGGATTATAAAAGACCCATTGAAAAAGAAGTTTACTAAAATAAGTAGTGCAAAAAAAGAAAATGTCTCCTGTGTTCACTAGCTTTGTGAATTTTTCACAGTCTAAGTTTGGACTTTTTCTCTTAAGATAAGAAACCTGGTTTTGCCCTGGCCATTGTGGCTCAGCTGGTTGGAGCACTATTGCATAAACCGGAGGGTTGTGACTTGATTCCCAGAAAGGGCATACACCTAGGTTTTGGGTTTGGTCCTCATTCGTGGCACATACAAAAGGCAACTGATAAATGTTTCTTTCCTCTCTCTCTCCCTTTCTCTCTCTCAAATCAATAAGCACGTCCTCAGGTGAGGATAAAAACCAGGGAAACCTGATTTTGCCTTCAAATGGAGAGGGGGCCTATTTCTCAGGAAATGGACCCGTGTCAACCACATTTGTAAGACGGTTGCATCAAAGCAGAGTGCCAGTGTATCATTTTACATTCAGAAATCTGTTACATATTCTGGAATATGCAGATGAGCATAATTAGCATATTCTCTTTCTAGAAATAAACAACGTGAGAGGTAATCTCCCATTCACCACATCCACTTACCTGCTACTATTTATGGTTTATGGTGTGCCAAGTACTATGCAAAACTTATCAATAACTCATTTAATGAGATCATGTTTGCAAAGCACTTAGCACATGCCTGCCCCACACTAAGGGTTCCATATTTGTTAGCTGGTGTTATTTCTTACTTTCTTTTCCTTTTTTTTAAATTAGAGAACGTTTATCCATTGCTTTTAGAGAGAGAGGAAGAGAGAGAGAGAAACACTGATGCGAGAGAAAAACATCAGCTGATTGCCTCCCATACATGTCCGAACCAGGGATCAAATGATGATGCTCCAACCAACTGAGCCACTCTGGTTAGGGCAGTGGTATTATTTCTAATACCATTTATCCCCCTTGACTCATCATGGTATCAAGGTGACATTACCTCCTTTCTTCAAATAAGAAAATAGAGACAGAGAACTTCAGTAACTGCCCAAACCATTTGGTAAGTGGCAGAGTGACAATGAAAAATATAATTGTCGCAAGAACTGGATATTCTGTCCACCTCACCAATGTCTTCTCTTGCTTGGCAGAGCCCTGGGGAGGTTGTCTGTGAGTGTAGAATCACAACAAGGGGAGTTGGAAGAACAAATATTTAACAACATCAGGCTGAAACAACTTAATATGTGCATCTCCTGGTGGGATGATCTCACATTTGAGACCCATTGGCTAAGACTCCCTTGCCCCTGAATGAGAAAGAAAAGCTAACATTTACTGAGAATTTGTGTGACAAGCTCTCATTTAACCTTCATGAAAACACCATGCAGCAGGTAGTTAAGGAACACTTCCCAAAATGCCAGAGTTGATAAACTGCAGAGTTGGATTTAAACTCTGGACAGTCCAACTCCAAAGCCCTGTCTTTAACCTTGGAGCTCCATCACCTCTCAGCAACACAGAGACATGGGTGTGGTATTTCCATTTCACAGATGAGGAAACTGACAAGTTAAATAATGTGCCCCAAGGCACTCTGTGATTAAATGGCAGACTCTGTGACTAAGTTTGTTTTAGTACAGATTGTGCTGTGTTAATAGGCTAGGGCTTCCATAATAAAAGAACTCTTTTTTTATGGCTTAACAGAATTTTTTTTCCCACAGTTCTGGAGGCTGGAAGCCCAAGATCAAGATCTCAGCAGGTTTGGTTTCTCCTAAAGCCTCTCTCCTTGGCTTGCAGATGGCCACTTTCTTGCTGTGTCTTCACATGGTCACCTCTTAGTCTGTGGCTCTACTTTGTGTGTCTGGTGTCACTGTGAGTACAAACTTCCTCATTTTATAAGGACACCATTCATACTGGACTAGAGCCAACCCTAATGATCTCATTTTAACTTAATTACCTCTTTCAAGACCCTATTTCTAAATATGGTTGCATACCATTGGTACTAGGGATTAAGACTTCAACATACAAATTTTGAGGGGACACAATTTGGCCCATAACATACATGTTCTAAACCAGTAAATAATACTGTTGCTTTTAAATACATAGTTTTATATTTTTATAATTTTTAAAAATTTTATTTGGGGGCCACACAGAGTCATACTGAAAAGTATTTTCTTCCTACAAGAGAGAGAATGACTTACTTACTGTTAGCTCCTTTGTTCATTCAGTAATTTAGAATTAGAATGCCCTGGTAAATGAAAAATGATTGACTAGAATTCAAGGGATTTCAAAATGGCTCACCTAGTCTTCTTGCTTTGGGCACTCAATAAAATGTATTTTGCTATCCAACTAGATCTTAAATCAAATGGAAAATTTATTGAAATCAAGTCTGTATGAAGAATGTTCAGAAGTATAAACCCCTCCAAGGAACTCAAAATTTAGTTGAGGAGACAAAAGCATAAATACATGAAACATAAATAACAATGCACGACAGTAATACAAGAAGGGCCACAAGACAGAATAGGATGAATTACACAATGCGGAAGCCAGGAAGTAGATGCTACAAATTCAGAAAAAGTCCGGTGACTGGGAAAGGTAATCCAGGAAGGCTTCCTGGATGGGGAGGAAGTTATGCTGAGTAAGAGGGAAGCAGATTCCCTTAGAAACATCTCTTGGAGATAAAAACACTCTCTGTCCTCGTGTCACAGGGGCTGTGAAAGTCGAGATGTGTTCAGTGAAGACATGTATCTGGGAGGAGCTGGGGGATGGGTGGAGACCTCAGGAGAGAAAGTATGAGTGGGAAAGTGTTGGGCAAACCCTGCAGGGGTGGGAAAAAACAAAGGAATTTTCTAGAATATGAGTAGTGACCACAGCGAATCTGTATATGGTATGGTGGCACTTGGTGCAAGTCATCTGAAAGGTGAAATGAGATAGAGCTGAGGTGTCAGATAGTGATGGTGGGACAGAGGCACCAGGAATCCAAGGACAGTGAAAAGGCTGGGACTGGCTGCTTGCTTTCTTTCATCTTCTGGAAGAGGATTGGCAAGAATCCGTGAAGCTTCTGTGAAAGGTTGAGGAAAATAAGAGGGATGATGTAGGATAAGAAGGTTCCTTACCTGAGAAACATGTGCCCAGTCAGCTAACCCTCAAATTAGTTGTTAGTTGGAATGAAACCAAGCAACCCATTTGCAGTCACTCAGTCCGTGAACTTCATCAGCAGATAAATTGGCTTTATTTTAGAGGCCATTACAAGGAAAAAGAAAAGTGCCGGGAAAGTTGGAAGAACTTCATTCCACTTAGCAGGTCAAAGTCAAGTATTTGATTCATTCTCTTCAAGAAGGAAGTAGAAGACACAGGTGACTGTGTGACAAAGAGGGAAACAGATGGTGACTCACTGCAGGGCACCATCTGGGGTGTAGCTGTTAATGTGTTCTGGGGTCAGGCTGCCTGGGTTCAAGCCCCTTCCCCCACTGACCAGCCTTTGAGCAAGTGAATTGACCTCTTTGTGCTTCAGTTTCCTCATCTGTAAAATGGGTTTAACAATTAAAACTATTTCTCAGGGTTGTTTTAAGGATTAATTGGTACAATACTATCTGTTATATAGGTAACACTCAAGAAATGTGGGCATTAGTATGAGAGTGGCAGGTCATTTTGGGAGTGTGAATGAGGCATGTATGGTAAATTGGAGCTGAGGCAATGAATTAAAGAAGCAAAAAACTGTGGCTCCTAAGGCCATGCAGAGACAAATCAACTTGCTAAAACAAACAGCAACCATCTTGACCCCTAGCAGAAAACATGTTTGAGGTATAGAGGGAGTGAATTTAGCAGAGGCTATAGTTAACCTTTGCATGAGGGCACATTAACACATATAAATGCCATGGGGGACTGTCACCAGGATAAGGAGGTGGGCCAGGCCTGGCAGCATCCAGAGCCTGGAAGAGAGTCACAAATGCATGCTTTCTGTTGTAGGGAAGGTGGGTGAATGAGAACATGAAATCAAAAGTTGGAGGCAAAGTTTTGAAGAAGAATAGAGGAAGGAAAAGAGAAAATGGTTGCAGAGATGCTAAGCAAAGGGTGAAGGGTGTGAGCACTACAGGGAAGAGACTGATGGACAAAGCAAGAAGGCATGGAGGTGAGGCCCATGTGGCTGGAGGGAGAAGGTGGGCCCACCCCAGAAGAAACAGCAATTTGGCCTGAGGTCCATGGACAAATCACTTGAACCTCATCAATACGATGGGAATGATAGGGCTATCCTGATGACCTCACAGCATTGTGTTAGAATAAATAAATGTATGTCAACATTTTTTTTGGTCAAAGGTCATGCCACGACATATATGTAATGTCAAAGAATCTCTATTAATAAGGTTTCCTCTCAATAAATGTCCATTTTTCCCTTGTAAAGTGTCAAAGATGTTTAGGCAAACCCCAAGGTTATTTAATCATTGGATAGTACGCTGGTGACAGAAATTAATTCCCCAGGTACTGAGAAGTACCCTGCTTTGTTAATAACAATACCTAACAATGCAGAGAACATGGGCAAGTCCATGAAAAGCAGTGGTAATTGTGACGTTGGTGGCAGCAGTCACAGCGAAGCTTCTTCCACCCAGGCCTGTAATTAGCTTATGTCACCAAGAGGCCATAAACAGAAGCTCCTATACATCATATGGGTCATGAGATAACAAGGTAAATAGAAGGCAGTGGTTTAATTCATCTAGCATAAGAGATAAATAGGTTTCTGAATGCTCTTAATACCATCTCAATACAGCAGTTTTCACTAAGGATGAGTGAGCTCAGAGTCTGGCTGGCCATTATGTGCTTCATTGGATGTGATTCAAAGGCCACAATGAGGGGCATTGCCCTAATGCCTCCATCCAGGGGAGTGGAAAGAGTGGCTTGGGGGAGGCATTAGTGTTGCCAAGGAGCATGGAGAACACGTTCTGCTCTCTGATCTTAGGCATCATGTCCTATGAGAAGAATTTCATTTTTTAAGAGGGTTGAGTCTCCTTTCACATTTAAAACAAATATCTAAGATAAGAGGAAAAAATTCACAGAGCAAGGCATTACACAGAGACCAGGAAAACATAGTCCACGGGAGACCTCCCAGCCTGACTTTGCAGGTCTGGTCCCCATTTCTCCCAGTTTGCTTTCCTGTGCTCCATGGTCGGCAGGCCACCTCCATCCCTGGTGTGCTGGAAAATACCCCTCAGATTTAAATCAGATGACCATCAGCAGATAAGTGCATGAACAAAAATGTGGCACATGTACACCAGGGAATACTGTGGCACATGCTACAACATGAATGAACCCTGAAGACATTGCACTAAGTGAAATAAGCCAGAACAAGAAACAGACATTGTGTGACTCCATTTACATCAAGTACCTAGAGGAGCTGCACTCATCATGACAGAAAGTAGAACAGAAGTTATAAGGGATGACGGGGAGCGGGTCATGGGGAGTTGGGTTTAATGGGTCTAGAATTTCTGTTTGGGAAGATGAAAAAGTTCTGAAGTTCATGAAGTACAACAATGTGCATGTACTCCATGCTGCTGAATCGTATACTGGGAAATGGTTAAAATGATAAGTTTTATGTTACATGTTACCACAATTTTTAAAAACTATGGTTCCAAAACTAAAAACAACAACAAAAACCACAGGGGCATCCACATGTCCTAAGGAACTTACTCTGATGAGCCTGACACACAAATATCTCATTGATATGTTTGTTCTGTGATGCTTCAATTTACGTCTCCTTTCCAAAATGTGAGCTTTATCACAATTTCTAAAGATATGACAGTGTCGAAACAAGGCAAGAGTAAATATTCCAGGATGGGGTCTGCTTTTGTATTTGAACATATATAGGCATTTTTTGTTGAGGTTGATTGACTCTTCCAATATTTTAAGCCATTTACAGGTAGTGTTTAAATACTTGGTTGGAATCTTTCTAATGAGTCTGGTAATCATTTTAGCTGTTGACGCATAATGTGAGTTCAGACATACAGTTATACTATAATCTTTCCCACTTGCCTACCTCTCACAGATTACAGAGGGAATGTGTTCTAGACAATAAAATCTGAAGGGAAAAAAAATTGCCATCCTGTTTCAGCACTGCCATTAAACCCAACGATGGTGGCCATTGCTGTATAAAAGGAAAAACAACAAGTTTACAGTTCCTCATTTCCCATGGTAAACAGATTGCTTATTTTAATTTTGAAAACAAAGCGATGGAGGCTATGTAGGTCTGTAAATAAGAGTGTGCATCTCAATTTTCTGCAAATGCTTAAGTGGTTTACATCTGTTTCCTCCCAGTTGTATTTCTCAAACATGAATTTCCATTTTAAAAAGAGTCGTAAAATCACTACTGTTTCTCTGTGGATCTATTAGCAATAAAATAGCCTACAGAGGTTTGCACAGCCATGGAAAATGTACAGTGATAATGGGCTGTCCTGCTGTTACATGGCTTATGCAAACTTCACATTTATCATGGCAGAACCATCTATCCGCAGGGTTGTAGCACAGCAAACAACGGAATAAAAGAGACCAAGAGAAGGAAGATGAGACCGAAATCTCTATGTATACATCATTAATCAGACAAGATGAATTCTCAAACTTGGAAGCGTGTTTCCTCAAAGCCAACTGAGGGAAGGGGCAGGAGGGAGGAACTGTGTCCAACTGGTCACAGTCTGCAATGAACAACTTGCCATAAAAATGATCTCCAGCAAACAAAGCCGTGGGTCCTTTCATTTTCACATTGTGTGGTTCACTCCTCTTGTAGTCGTTTTTTTCAAAGGACCAAGCTGGGTCATCTGTTGAGGACATTGAGTCCAGCAGACAACGTAATTATTCTTTCATTACTTTAGGTGAAAGGGCTCACACACCAGTGGGGCATTCTCAGAGCTCGTCTACTGACCCTGCCTAGGAAGCAGACGGGGGCACAGAACACATTTATCTGGCCCCTAATGTTTGGTATCTATCATAAGTGGGACAAAGTGTTTGCATCCCAGTGAAATCCTTCCACATATAGAGAAGGTTTACCCCCCCCCCCCAATTCTAAATTCACTAAAGATCTGGAATGATGGCAAAGGACAGGTTTCAAAATGACCTTCTTCCAAAACAGGACACACGCATGCATGAGGTGCACAAGATCCCATGTATTTCTCAGGCTTTTGAGTTGCCCTGTTTTCCTGAAATAGAAAAGAATCAAAATATACCAATGGAATTTAAATTGCTTGGCATTTTGTAGTCTGTTCTATTTAGTGGGGTATTTAAACATTTTTTAATGTTTTTGTTTTGTTTTACTAATTTAACAAAAAGAGAAGTTTGAGAAATAATTCTTGAGCCTTTAAGAGGGAAGATGGAAAACATGCCTTTCAATTAATGCTCCAATGAGTGATGACTGACTGACTATCCTCAGGCCTAGAAATTCTACTACTCTTAGGATAGAACAGAACAGGAATGAATGAAAGGAAAACTGTAACTGTGGGAAGTAGATGAAGGGTTCAACTTGCACACTCAACAGCCAAATAATTCCTGCCACTCAAATACCAGGGTTTTTATTCAGGGTGAAATTTGTTCTTTTGAGTTAATTCATTTCACTCAATCTCTTGGGAGGTGTGTTTCTAGTTCCCGCTCCTGGTGCCGTGGGGAGAAACCAGTCTCACAGTACACAGCATTGGTTACGAGAGTAGTTTCAGGATTTCTTCTTTGAAAAATATTTTATTTATTTGCTTTTAGAAAGGAGAGAGAAGAGGGAGAGGAACATCAATGTTTGGTTGCCTCTTGCACGCACCCTTCTAGGGGCTTGGCCAGCAGCCCAGGCATGTGCCCTAGACTGGGAATCAAACCAGTGACCCTTTGGTTTACAGGCTGGCACTCAATCCACTGAGCCACATCAGCCAGGGCTATTCTCAGGATTTCTTGATGGGGAGACTGATGTGGGTAATTGATCTTACTCTTCATTGATCAGGCATATGTCATATCGGTTGCTCTTCCAGAAACACACACCCAGAGTTTATTAGCAAGGCTGCCAGCTCTTAACAACTATTTTGAAGTTGACTTGAGACCTCTTCCCTCAGTGGAGATCCTGGGCAATTCTGAGAGGCATTCATTTGACCTCTTTCAGTTCCCTACTGGTTCTGGGTTCCCATATTTTCTGGGTTTCTTTGGTGACCCCTCCCAAAAAACTCTGACTGAAAACAATGCTTTAGATTATGTACTTCTGGAAATCACTGACCACTGGCCCATGGCCTAATAATGGCAGCAGTAATAGTAGGAATAAAAATTGCTACAACTGTTTAGAGCTTTCTAGGTGCCAAGTACCACACACCAAGGCCAGGACAGGTTCATTAGCTCATCCTAAGCACACAGTTATAAATGCTGGAGTTGGGATATAAATCCAGACCTGTTCTTCCTCTTCTGTGCTTGTGTCTTGGTAGTGTGTTGTTTGCTGAGTGTGTTACAGAACACAGGCTGGGGGTGCAATTTATTGGCCCACCCAGGGACACCAAAAACTGTTACAGAACACGGGCCACACACACATACAGGGCTGAGAAGGGGTCACAATATACTATTATCAAAAGGACCCCCTACTGGGCTCAATAGTCTGCCACCAGATAGGAAAGAAGTCTCTCGATGCCAGAGATTTGTAAAAAGGAAGAGAAATGTTTATTTAATGCTATATAGGGTTAGAGTAGTGACCTAACGTCTTCATTAAAATATCAAAGTCCTTTTTGGATACCCATAGATGCCCACAGTGCTTCCTTATCCCCCCTGCCCTAATTTGGGATATCATAACTCCAAAAAAGAAGCACACGTCTGTGTTTCAGGCTGCTGGCGCCGTCAGCTGTGTCGCCATCCAGGCAGGATCTCTAATTAATCCAAAGCCACGTGGCACCTTCTCATGGTCTACTGACAAGAGTTCTTTTACCCTTCTTCCAGACAAAGTCTCTCCTGCTTCCCAGGCCATGTGGCCAAAGGGAGCACCCCAAAGCCACATGGTCCTCTTCTACCAAAGCTGCGGGCATCTGCACTCTGGCCAAACCGCATGGATCTCTCTCACCTAAGCTTTGGGAAGCAGGGGTCACCACTCTGCCAAAGCCAAGTGGCAGTTCTCTGCTAAAGCTGCATGGTGATCCTCTCTACCCCAGCTGCAGGAGTCCCCACCCTGGCCAAAAGCGTGTGGCTCTCCCCTCACAGGGCTACAGGGGTCCCCACTCTGGCAAAACCACATGACTCTCTCCCCCTGCACTGCCACAGCCTTATGGTCCCCCCCATCACCAAAGCTGTGTGTAGCTCTCTCCCTCACATGGCTGAGAGGGGGGTCTTCACTCTGCCAAAGCCAGGTGGCTCCCACCTCCGATGGCTGCCGTGTCTGGGTTTAAATCCCCATGCCAATCTTTCTCTGCAGCCCCATTTCCAACTCTTCACACAATTGGCTACACTTGCCAGCACTTCTGTATCCTTCCAGCTTTACTGGGCTGCCATAGTGAGTCTGGGCAGGCCTGGCCCCATGGTGTGGAGCCAATCTTCTCCAAGCTCTCACGCAGGCGCTGTCATCTGGAAGACCTGCCCCCAGTTACATCTTGAATGGAAGTCAGTACCATCCCCCTGTCTCAGAGCATGGCCACAGCTATTTAACATATCTATGCAGCCAGTTAAAGGTTATAGATATGTTAAATGACCATGCCAGAGGTTAGCTGCAAAGCTGGTACTATGCAAAACAGCTCTCAATGGCCCTGCTCCATTTGTCCCTTCCCCCAACTCACACCTGTAGGAGGAAGGGGTGAGGACATATTATATGTCTTTCTAATATTTCCTAGACACCTTGAGTTCTGGACCCCATTCTAAATCTCTTTTTGGGGCACCCCTCTTGGCTGCACCCTGTTACAAGTGGAAATACTCTCTTGCTTCTGGTCGTAAGAGTGTGCTGCTGGAGACTCTGTGCATGGGGCGCTCCGCCCCTCTGCAGTGCATTTCACTCTGGTTTCTCCCGCTGTCTCCATGTCTCTCCTCCTTCCATCCTTCCATCCCACTATACATCTTCTACACAGCAGGGCAGGGTAATTCGCGGCATGCTAGGCAGTTACTACATAGTAATAACAATAATTCTTGGTAGTTAGAGTTTCTCATCCGAGGACGTCACCCAAGCTTAAAGAAATTTAAATATATCTGTTCACAGCAGCCTGAGGGGTAGGGCTGGTCTGGGTCTCCCTGTGGGGCCTGGAGAAAGATGTGCACCTATAAAAGATGGAAACACCTGGCCTCCCCAACAAGCCCTCCTCACCAGACATGGGACTAAGGAAGGGAATCCAATGGGGAAGGCCCAGATAAAAAGTCAGGGTCTCTCATTTCCCTAAAGTTCCTTTGCATTTGAAGCTTGGTGAGTTGGCTGACTCCAGGAGTCCTATGGCTTCAAGGCATTGGCAAGAAAGGGCTGCTCACCAGCTGGGTCTTTGTGATGAAATTAGCCCCCAGTGCCCGAACATTCTCTCCAGAAGTTGTCCCCCAGGTGAGCACCACTGGGCTCTGGTGTGGGTCTGATGACTCTTCCCTGTCCCTCTCCACCTTGGATTCTCAGCTGTCCCTACTCCCTCTGCCCCATGAGGTGGTCCCCTATTTTTGCGACAGGAGTGAGTTCACACACAGGCTTACCCAGCAGTATCCACGCCCATCACCTAGAGCGACCTTCCCTTGGGGCAGCCGGAGGTGGGGCAGGGTCAAAGGTCCCATAACCTCCTTTTCTACTCCCATCCTCTGGCAGCCCCCTCCATGCAAGGGGTGAGCCTCTGGGCTTGCTTCTCTCTGACCTGGACCTGTTAGATGTGCCGCTCTCCATGTGTATAGTTTAAAGTCTGTCCCTTTGGACCCACCTGACATGTTAACAACTCTACCCCCATATGACACACTGGCGAGATGGGTCCACTTAAAGGGAAACACTAAACTTGAGAGTTAAGTTCATCAGCTAGGGAAATATTCTTGTATCCTTGGATTTCAAGACTAAGTCACTACTCTGATTTTCAGACATGCTGGAGCAGAGCATCATTTTGGAGCATGTTTGGTACGTGTCTGGTTCCTGAAGACCACAGCACCATGCTGGCAGAATGGTAACAAACATAGCCTGGCAGTGACTCCTGACTGCAGATCACCCTTCTGCTGGTAGAGCAATTTGTAGAGAGGAGACAGACAATGTCCTTTGCATCAGGGAGCATAGAGTCTTAAAGGGGTGTCGTATAAACATACTCAAATACTATGGCATCTTGACATTCAAGTGTGCGGCAAATCTCATTCCAAGCATGTACCATGTTTTGAGACCAAAAGGTGGTTCCTGTGTCAGACTCGGTCAGGGTGAGAAATCCAGAAGAAAAAAGAGCAATTTAGTTCAGGTAGATGAGACACATTTCCACCATAAAATCACTGGAGCTTTTCCCTCTGACTCAAAGCAAATACATTTGTCAAACACACCATAAATATACATTTGCACTATTTATTACCTCTGCCTATAAAAGAAAATTGTATTAGGTGATTGTGCTGAAAATGTGTCAAAAATATAATTTGCATCTCTTTTATGTGGGTGTTTTTGTGGGTATTTGCTATATTTCAATTTGCTAATATACATATATATATCTCTGTAGAGACATATATAAATGCTGTTTAGTTCTTCTGATCTTTGTTTTTATTTTCTTGGTATAAAAATTTCAATATAATTTGTGATTCTAAAAATATTGCTTTTGAAAAATACAATATGGATCCTTTGTTCCCTTAATTCCCATAATCCAATACAATAAAACATTTACTAAAAATATATTAAAGAGAATGTCCTGAAGGATTTGCTTCTTTTGACAAACTGTCACTGGAGGATCGTGCAGAATGTTCTGTGTTGTCTTGAATTTCATGGAATCCATCTCCCTTCGGTTAGGTGGATTTCCCCAAGCTTTCCCTCCCCACTGGACGCAAAGACTCATCTTCCACAGAGAACCATAGGGAACAGATTTCAGGGACTGGAGCTCATGCTTTTCTCTGCAGATGACCTGGGTTTTAGAAGGAGGTTTATTCTTCTGCATTATGTTTATTTACATCTAAAAGCATCTTGATGTTCGCAGAAAAGACTTTTGCAGTTATGTCTCCTGCTTGTTCCCCTCAACCACCTTAGGTGGCAGGTCCACAGCCCCCTGTGTGAGTGGAGAAGGGACAAAGCCCCAGAGAAGATGATGTCATTTTAGGGTCACACAAAAAAATCATTAAAAGATTAAAACTCAGGTCTCGAAAGTCTCAAGTGTTCTGCTTTGATGTTAGAAATGTCATCTTAGCTTCTTTCCTCATCTACAAGACACACACACACACAGCACTTTTCTGGAACTAGGCAACATTTAGGGACAAGAGAGGCCACAGTTCCTTGTACCCTGCTTTAAACTCTGGAGAAAGATCCCCTCTCAGAGTTGCCCTGGGAACTTGGCCTCACAGTGTGGCCAGGCAGAGGGAGGTGCTACAGACTGAATTGTGCCCACCCCTCACCCCAAATTCATATGTTGAAGCCTTAAATCCTAATGCAACTGTATTTGCAGACTAATTTTAGGAGGTAATCAAGGTTAACTGAGGTGGCAAAGGTGAAGTCCTCAGGTGGTAAGATTGGTAGCCATAAAAGAATGGAAAGAGAGAGAGAGATCTCCATGTGCACATACTGAGGAAAGGCCATGTAAGGATGGAGTGAGAAAGCAAACCAGAGTTCTTTTTTTAAAAGTATATATTTTATTGATTATGCTATTACAGGTGTCCCATTCCCCCCTTTATTACCCTTCATCCTGCATACCTCCCACCCGCATTCTCCCCGCTTTAGTTCATGTCCATGGATCATACATGCAAGTTCTTTTGCTTCTACATTTCCTATATTATTCTTAATCTCCCCCTGTCTATTTTCTACCTACTATTTGTGCTACTTATTTTCTGTACCTTTTCCCCCATTAGGCACCCCCCCCGCTTCCCTGCTGATAAGTCTCCATGTGATTTCCATTTCTGTGATTCTGTTCCTGTTCTAGTTGTTTGCTTAGTATATTTGGGGTTTTTTTAGGTTTGGTTGTTGATAGTTGTGACTTTGTTATCATTTTACTGTTCATATTTTTTATCTTTTTCTTAGCTAAGTCCCTGTAACATTTCATAAAATAAAGGCTTGGTGAACTCCTTTAACTTGACCTTATCTGGGAAGCATTTTATCTTCCCTTTCATTCTAAATGAAAGCTTTGCTGGATAGACTGATCTTGGATGTAGGTCCTTGCCTTTCACGACTTGGAATACTTCTTTCCATCCCCTTCTTGCCTGTAAGGTCTGTTTTGAGAAATCAGCTGATAGTCTTATGGGAACTGCTTTGCAGATAACTGTATCCTTTTCTCTTGCTGCTTTTAAGATTCTCTCCTTATTTTTAATCTTGGGTAATGTAATTATGATGTGCCTTGGTGAGTGCTTCCTTGGGTCCAACTTCTTTGGGACTCTCAAACCTTCCTGGACTTCCTGGAAGTCTATTTCCTTTGCCGAATTGAGGAAGTTCTTCTTCATTATGTTTTCAAATAAGTTTTCCATTTCTTGTCTTCCTCTTCTCCTTCTGGCACCCCTATGATTAAGATTTTGGAACGTTTAAAGTTGTCCTGGAGGTTCCTAAGCATCTCCTCATTTTTTTTTTTTTTTACTTCTTGTTTCTTCATTTTGTTCTGGTTGAATGTTTCTTTCTTCCTTCTGCTCCAAACCATTGATTTGAGCCCTCATTTTCTTACCATCACTGTTGGTTTCCTGTACATTTTCCTTTATTTCACTTTCCATAGCCTTCACTTTTTCCTCTATTTTGTGACCATATTCCACCAATTCTGTGAGCATCTGATTACCAGTGTTTTGAACTGTGCATCTGATAGGTTGGCTATCTCTTAATTGCTTAGTAGTATTTTTTCTGGAGCTTTGGTCTGTTCTTTCATTTGGGTCTATTTTTTTTTGTCTCCTCATGCCTGTTGTGTAGTAAGGGGCAGAGCTCTCGGTGTTCCCCAGGGTGGGGCAACTCACAACATTGTATTGTGGCGCTGTATGTGGGGGAGGGGTATGAGAGGGAACAATGCTGCTTGTTCAGTCCTCCGCTGTCTTTCCATCACTTCACCTGCTACCCACAAGCAAATTGGGCCTGTCTGGTGCTGATTCTTGGGTGGGTGGGTGGGTTTGTGTACACTCTAGGACCCTGTGGGTCTCTGTAATGAAGTCTCCTGTGAGGCTGAAAGTTTCTCCTGCTGCCTCAACCCCCACAGCCTTTTTCAGTCAGAGGTTTTGAGGCTTTATTTCCCCACACTGGAACTCTGGGTTGTGCAGTCTGTCTTGCTCCCCAGTTATTCCTTCCAGTTTATCTGCATTCGAATATGGGACTGCCCACTCTGGCAGCTACCACCTTCCCTGATCTGTCAGTTGCAACCTCGCTTGCCCCAGTCCTCCAGCTGTGGCCTTGCTGTGAGTCCTCTTTGCCCAGCTGCCTGTCTCTGCCCCTCCTACTGGTCTGAATGAATGCTTCTTCTTTAACTCCTTGGTTATCTGATTTCCATATAGTTTGATTTTCTGTCCAAAGTGGTTGATTTTTGTTTTTAAATTTGTTGTCCTTCTTTTGGTTGTGTGAGAAGGCACAGTGTGTCTACCTACACTTCCATCTTGGCTGGAAGTTCCTCAAACCAGAAAGTTCTTGCCAGAAAACTTGATCTGAGACTTCTAGTCTCCATAACTGTGAGAAATATATTTCTGTTGTTTAAACCACCCAATGTATGATATGATATTAGTCCATAATTATGTTAACTGGACTAAGATAGAGATCTTGAAGGGTTGACTTTCAATCTTCTCTCAGGGTCCATGTGACACAGAAGCTGGCACAGAACCTAGAAGCTGCTCAGAGTCTGGCTGTGAAAAGCTTGCCAGAAAGATCCCTGAGGATGAGGTAGCCCTCCAGCAAAGGCTGCAGAGTGGGCCCCTGAGTTAGGGCCATGGGCTCTTGCAGAGCCCTGCCCAGACAGAAGCACAAAACTAGGAGTTCCACCAGCCTTGGGCTTTACCAGCAGGGCAAGCAGCTCCCAGATGAATGCAGGGCATCACTCAGGAAATCAAGAGGCCAAGTACCTGCTGCCTGAGGATCACCAATCTGCCATGCTCAGAGTGACCTTGTTGATGCCCCTCAACCACACATTTGAACACTGTCAGAGGGGACGAATATGCTGTAGGTGGAGTTCTCTGAGAGACAGAACACTTTTATCAAAAAGAATCTTGCCACCTTTTAAAGGACTGCTAAGTTGTCTGGGGCATGTGTACACAGATTGGACAGTATGTTTACTTCTGCACTACTCCTCTCCTGGAGGAAGGCCAGGTTAGTCACCTGCAGATAAAGGTATAATCTTCTCTCTGCCCCTACAAGTTGTAATTTAAGTTAAATTTGTGATCCACTACAGAGGAAACTTTGGGATGTGTAACATTGGGAACCACACCAACCATCTATACATTCTATGAAAGTAAGCATCTTGGGGGTTTGTGTAAATTATGTCTGCCCTGCTCCACCCTTTACCCCACCTCCCATGTGCTGACAATATGTAGGCTGTGCTGTGCGATTTAATACAATGGATGATGTTTGCATTCATTCACATATATTTTTATCTTCCCAACTACATTATAAACTTTTTTTGAGCAGAAACACAAAAAGGTGCCAAGTACAGAGCTCTGAAAAATATTTGCAACTAAGCAGTGATGTTGATGCCCGCCTAGGTGGGCCTTGAGTGTGTCTGGATTTTGTAGCATGTTTCAAAATCCTAGCTGAGGACTCCTGGGATGGGAGGTGGGGCTATTAGGGCACCATCCCTAACATTACCTATGAGAGCTTGCACATGTCAGTTTCCATTTTAGGACCTTGGCTTTTCACATCTGTAAGACAGAAGAGCTGAACTAGGGGCCCATTAAGATTCCCTCAGAGGCCACTATGTTGGCTTTGCAGAGATGGCAACCCATAATTCTTTGTTTGGAAGCTGCCAAAGAGGGCCCTGTAGTCATGGCCCACGTCCACTCCAGCATGCTTTTCTTTCTCCCGAAAGGTTATAGTCTGACGTGGGCATTTCATAAACACTTACTGAATGCCAGGCAGGTGCCAGGCTGTCTTGGGTTTGGACAGGGATCTAAAGTCAGGGCCACTGAAAGGGGCAGGGGTGGGGGATGTCTGCAGGAGGTCAGTTTCTAAGATGTTTTTTAGGGGCTCATATTCAAATTTATCATGTTCATTCCAGGAAAACCAATTCTATAATCTCATAGAACTCTGGAGGATTTCTCCATGGGGCTATCAG
The DNA here is from genome assembly GCF_021234435.1 of Artibeus jamaicensis. Lineage (NCBI taxonomy): Eukaryota > Metazoa > Chordata > Mammalia > Chiroptera > Phyllostomidae > Artibeus > Artibeus jamaicensis. Next base: position 4,396,217 of record NW_026521764.1, read on the forward strand.
CCGAGCCCTAACAGAACCCTAAATGGACCCTTCTTACCCTGTGATTTATATTCTTCTTAATGTTTAACTGGTTTGCTTGGCTTTTGTAAAGAGATGGTAGAGACACGGGTATAAATTGTCATACCAATGGGTTTGCTTTGTAATTCCCTGTCGCAGAAAACCATGCATCTATTCTTTTGAGCATCTGACCTTTTTTATATGAAATAATCATTCGTCAAATAACTGATAGGAGCTGAAATGGCGGTGATGTCCTCTACCGAGGAAACAACAGTAACACAGTTACTCTTCTGAACTCATGGACACCTGTGAGAAGATCCCAAAGAACACGTTTCAGCAAGCTGACACTTCTGACAGGACATTGGCTGCCCCTAGCACCATAGAGGAGGGCAGACTGTCCTGCTGCACAGACCGGACACATGCTGTGCTGGGGCCTCTAGGACACCAAGGAGCTGCCCAGGCAACTGCACAAATCTTGCGGGCCTTGTTTCAGACCTGCTGAGGTTTCTCCCATTAGGGTAGAGAAAACTGACCCTTCTTAGCCAGGTGCACCCCACCCTACCCTACAGGTCATGCATGTAGCTGGGCTGGTGGCCACCAGTTCTGTAGATACCTAGGGCACAGGATACCCTGGGATACGGAATGTGCTCTCAGCACTTTCCTCTGCCCAAGGCTGAGGGGCAGTACAAGGAGCAAGGCTGCAAGCTCCAGATGATTGAGACCTTGGGGCAAAGGAAGCTCAGCTCCCGCCAGTGACTGTAGACCCACTGAAGAGCCCCCCCTAATGTGTGCTGAGTCCACACCTGAAGAGAATTGGTCAAAACCCCAAGAGGGCGTGGTGTGTCCTCAGGACACATTGTATATTGAATAGGCAAGGCCAACATCATAGGCAAAAAGCCCCACATGGGAACAGAGGTTTACTCAGAGCAGCATGGTCTCGCCAGACCATCAAGGCCCCACAGATAAGAAGCAGAAGGTGGGATGAGGAGGGAGAAAATATCTCCAGAGCAAGAGAGGTTGCCCCTGAAAGGCCTGAGCACTAGCCAGTGGGGCAGCACCGACTTGGAAAGGGAGGTGGTCTGTTCTCCTCCAGGGCTCCTTGGCAGCACTCCAATGGGAACGTCAGTCTGGAAGGCATCTGGACTGCGTGACTTAAAGCTGGCCGTGGTGGTGGCCTGCAGCCAGCAGCCCACCCACCCCATCTCTGGAAGGAGGCCATTTTGTCTGCCTGGTGCTGCGCCAGCTGGTGCGGCTCGTGGCCCTGGAAAAGAGGCTCCCTCGCCGCTGCCGTGGGTAATAGTCAACTGTGGAAAACATACTCTATTCATCTCCAGGAGAAGCAAAAATGCTTCAGTCACCTACAAACCTGTGCCTTTTCCTTCTAGAACACGGCTGCAGGTAGAGAAAGGGAGAGGAAAAATAAAAGACAAGACACCAAGTGCAGAATAATGTCAAAGCACGCGAGGCTCCCCCTCCATTTTTCATATCGTTTCCTATTTTCAATAGCTCCTGGGCGCCAGAGAGGAAAGGCACAACTTTAAAAAACAATTAGTGGGACATGTGGTGTTCATTCTTGGCTGGAACTACGCAGCCTCATCTGCCGGCAAATACTCTGCAGTCTTTCATGAAAAATGTTTTAGAACTAATGAGCTATATTTGCATTCCCCATAGAATGGATTTAGAATTTTTCATCTACGCCGCACCATGAAAAATGAATGTGTTTGGCACAGAAGTCATTTGAACATAAAGCCCAGCCTCGGTGGAAAGACAACCTTCGGAAAAACTTTTCAAGTAACTCAGCTCATTCCCATTTGCTTCCACTGGGGAAGGTCAGGCTCGTGTGAAAGATGGAAATTTCCTGCACAAACCTAGATGCCGATGAGATTTGTTTTTGTAGATAATCTGCAGCAGTGAAATTTTTCATAATGTCACTGCAAAATAAATTAAAATGTTCATCTTCATATGGCTGGTTCCATTGCATTAAAATAAATGTTGCAAGCTCATTTAATTAGTATAGTTAGGAATGTCTCTTCCCTGCTTCACTGACTCTCCAAATCACAAGTTAATTTGTCAAAATCAGACCATTGTTTTTCCTTCATTCTTCATTACTAGAGACAGCCCCATTTAAATAAATGTTTATGCTACAGAGAGCAGAGCAGTGAACAACCCCAAATATTTTCATAAGCCCGTGCTGGAAAAGTTTAAAACATAAGAAGTGAAGCTGCGTTTCCCCCCCTCATTTTGTGGTTATTGGAAACTTGACTAGCTGAAAAGGTGCAAAATTGAACAGTCTGCCATAACCCATGACGCTGCGACCACCGCTGCTCGTGTAGGTGGGCTGCATCCTCTTGATACAGTTTTCTTTGGTGTTCTCCAAGACAAATGATGACAAAAGATATTCTCATCAAATCATTCTCTTCAAGAACCCTTGGTTAATCAACTAGTCAGTATTAAGGGGAAGTTGGATTTGTGTGTGGGGGGAGGGTGGGGGTGATTCTAGTTTCCACAACCATTTGCCCACCCTTATGGGGTTCGAGCAGCCAGGCGTTTCTGCTGAAAGTTAAGAGGTAATCAAACTCCATTTCTTTTCTCTCTTACTTCCTGACCCTCCCAAACCTTTGAGAAAAATCAGGCATACCCATGGCTATTGACAAAGCATGAGTTTCTGGCAAGAGAAGGGTACTGGGGTCAACGACAAAGACCAGAGGAAGGGGGTCCACGTAATTGGCTGTGTTCTGTCTGCAGACGTTTTCTGAAGGACATCCATCAGTAATGGATGAAAGAGCATAGCAGACCATTAACAGCACCCCATGCTAATGAGACAGCGCACTCGGGCCTGATGGAGACTCCTCTGCTGGAAAACGCTGCCCTACACTGGCTCTAGATTCACCCCCAGCCCTCAGAGCTCAGCTTTCCTCCTTGAAGCTTTGTCTTTCACCACAGTAAAGTACGCCGACCTCCCACTCTGTAAAAAAGCTAAAAGACAGGTAGCCCTTTTTTTCCTACTAGAGTTTTCCTGACCTGTCACCCATTTTCCTCTGCCTCTCTTGCTCTGCAGGCCTCTCTGCCTTTGAGCGAGTAGATGTGGGTCTTCGAGTTTCTTGCTATGTGGTGAGTTTAAAAAGCTTTCTTCATTACTCTTGCTCTGACTCCGATGAGGTCTGGTCTATAGAATCAAATTTTTTTTCCTTTTCTCCTATTTTCCTTTCTTTCCTTCCTTCCTTCCTTCTTCCTTCCTTCCTTCCTTCCTTCCTTCCTTCCTTCCTTCCTTCCTTCCTTCCTTCCTTCCTTCCTTCCTTCCTTCCTTCCTTCTTTCTTCCTTTCTTTCTTTCTTCACAAATCCTTGGGACCCACTCTGCTTCATTAATGCATTATTTCCTGAATGAGAGGATTTAATTGCTATGCATTCAACAAATGTCCAATGCTTACTCAACTTCCAAAAATCGGAACTCTTGGGAGTTGGCACAGACGCGGGCAGGCAGGAAGTAGAAGCATCCTGGCCCACCACACTGAGAGTTGGGAGTTCTCTGAAAGCAGCAGCAGAGCAAGGCACTGCACATTCACTCACTCAATCGTTCATTAAGCATTTGTTGGCTGCACTGAACTAGGCACTCAGTGTAGAGAACCAATCTTCTTTTCTCGTATAAAAGAAGTGAGCCTCCTGAATAGACCAAGGCCAATGCGCCCTCTAGCCTGTTGTCTGACTCCCACACCATGCCATCTCATCCACAGTGGTACAATGAACTAACAGTTGTGTCTCTGGTTGGCCCTGGAGCAGCCTTTGTAAAACTGGAGAGCAAGCCAAGCACATAAAAGACAGTGATCTCAACTAGGGGCAGGCCAAGCGCTTGGCCTTGGTGCAGTCTAAAGGAAGCAAGATTGTCACTTGGTGACCCTTCTCCTTGCCTTAGCTCATTCTGCAGCATGTTTCTGGCTGAGTATAAGAAGGACTGATACACCCCTTGGGCATTGGAAAGACTAGAGGCAGAGGAATCCTGACATAGAAGGCATACACTGGAGAGCAGAATAACAGCTTTCTTAGTAAAAAAAATAAAAAATGTCACCTCGCAATATCAGCCTGGTTCTCTGTCCCCAGATCAAAAGCAAGGCTGGAAGCATGGAGCCAGATACACCAGCTGAGGTAAACGGAGCAGGCTGACTTGACACAAACCTCACTGACCTCTTTGAGGCTTCTGCTGCTGGGATCGAAAGACCTCAGCTCCCATGCCAGACTCCACGAACTACCATCCACCATGAAATGTGATGCTCAAAACCAAATCAAATACTTCAAATGCTTCTCATTGTGGCAGAATAAAAAAGGAACAGTAACTTCTTTTGTTCTGGACAAGTCTACTATTAAAGCATTCTATTGGCAGCCACACCCTGTTGCTCTTACAACCAGCTGAAGTCCCTGGACCTTTACCCCTGAATGAATGCTAGTCAGCCTCTCTTGTCCTGCAGGTGTGTCATTAGTGATTTATCCTGATAACAGAACCTTACGTTTAACACCATGAAATTCACTGCATTTGGGGCTATCACTTCAGATGGTCAAGATCTTTCTACATCATAATTCTGTCATCTGGTGCATTAGTTTTACTTCCCAGTTCAGTGTCAGGCCGTTATTCGGCTAGTCACACGCTTCTCCCTCTGGTCCTCAAGAATAACATGATAGACTCTGTCAAAAGATTTGCTGAATTCAGGATACTCATTCCCCTGAGCTCCCAGTACTCATGATACCCTCGTTCACAGCCACACCATTGCAAATTGCAGTGTCTCTCAAGCATTTAAGACCTTTCCTATATTGAGAAATCTACCCGGAGGAAATGCAATACCTGTCATTGAACATTTTCCATATTAATTAGCATGATAAATGACTGATGAGAAGTGGAACTAGGAAAGGATCTTTTAAGACTCAATGTTTGTATCCTTCTCAACAAAATTCATATGTTGAAACCTAACCCCCAACGTGATGGTATTAGAAAGTGGGGCCTTTGGGAGGTGTTATTACAGGAACATGTAGTGCTCATGAATGGGATTAGTGCTTTTATAAAAGAGAACTTAGAAAGCTCCCTTGCCACTCCACCATGTAAGGACACAGCAAGAAGACCACTGTATATGAAGTAGGAAACAGACCTCCACTAGGCACTGAATCTATCGGCACCTTGATCTTGGACTTCCCAGCTGCCAGAACTATGAGAAAAAAATGTTTTTTGTTTATGAGCCATCCAGTCTGTGGTATTTTGGTTAAAGCAGCCCAAATAGATTAAGTCCTTGAGAGAAATAGAAAGAGATGAAGGAATAAAAATCCAAGGTAGAAGAAGGTAGATAAACTTTTATCTACTTCACACTTGCTATACTTGAATATTAAGCAAAATAATGAATAATCACTAAAACATAAGAAAGCATTACAGAATGATTTCCTTAAATCAGTGTGGTCAGAAGGAAATGAGGGTTGCATCTCTATCCTTTACATTAGTTCAGTCTTTGCTGTTTAGGATATAAAGATTGTACCGCATACATATCTTTATCATAAGACTGCAAATCATGCTTTTTATTCTTATTTTGAAATGTCACGAGTGTAAAAGGGATATCCATTTATGTAAAGTTCAAAAACACCTACAGTGCTAGAAGTCAGGATACTGGCTGCCACTGGAGAGAAGGCTGGGACATTGTCTGGGAGAGCTCAAGGAGGTTCTGGGGGGCTGGTGTATTGTGGTCTTTGATCTAAGTGGTGGTCACATACATATGGTTATTTTGTGAGCATTCATCAAACAATACAGTGTGAATTCTACATTTTTCCCTGTATAAAGGGGGGCCAATTTATGATGGTCAGAATGCCTTCTATAAAAGTATCTTCTTGTTTTCTTACTGAGTACAAAGAGCAGAAGATAATATAATTTAACTCATTCATCAAACTTTTGGTTGCTGAGTGAATTCTAGGTACGAAGCGTCATGTTGGGGCTCTGAAGACAAAGCTGAAGCAGACGTGGTTTCTGTCCACAGGACAGTTACAGCCCAGTGAAGAGTAAACCCATATTGGGTGTGGCTGTGCTCCAAGAGAAAATGTTCTGGGCTCTGAAGAGGGCCCTTACCAAAAACCTGGATTTTGAAGGCTGACCTTCGTGAAAAGCCCTTGCAATAGCATTTCCTATATTCAAGAATCACATGTAGTCTTTAAGTGGACATTTATATTTAGTGAATGACATTTTTAAGGTATTAAAGAACTTTGTACAAAGTCAGTAAGGGGTATGTGATTGTTATTATTGAAGATGTTAAAATAACATATATTTTATGGCATTTTTCAAAGACCTAACTTTTAAAAATAGTCCAAACAGGAGAAATGCCTGGGGAATGAATTACATGGCAACTTTTGAATATATGGATGAAATTTTTTAAATGAAAAATCTATCCATCAGATAAATAAAATATCCATGTAATGGGATATTATTCCACCACAAAAAGGAATGAAGTACTTATACACGTTACAAAATGAATGAAGCTTAGAAGTGTTATGCTAAATAAGAGAAGCTAAATACAACAGGCCATATATTGTTTGATTCCAATTTTAGTAAGTGTCCAGAATAGGCAGCTCCATGGAGACAGGGGGTGGATTAGTGGTTGCCAGGAGCTGGGGAAGGGAGAAGCAGTGAGTGACTGTTAACGGGCACTGGTAAGTTCCTTTCGGGGTGAAGAAAATGTTCCGGAATTAGAGAGCAGTGATGGTAGCACAACCTAGTGAATATACCAAAACCACTGAATTGTCCCCTTTAAAATGGCAAATTTTATGGCATGTAAATTACATCTCAATAAAAAAATATGTAAGGCAATTTTCAAACATATACATAAAATTTTTAAATCATAAAACTTTTTAAACTGAGAAATTCTCAATGCAATTTTACAACACATCTAATAAATGAGTCCGAATGCATACACACGAAGATGGAAAGTCCTGAAGATCAGAACGGGAAACGGGCTGCGCTTCAGTGATCACGTGACCTGGGGCGCACCTTGCATTAGCGGCGGCAGCAGCAGGGTCATCACCCCAGAACAGAATTCATCCCGGACTGACGGCCCCATCCATGAATGGTTTGTGAACTCCTGCTTTCCCTGACTTGACTGACAATGAAAATGCCCTGGGTTTACCTCTCTGATTAGCAGCCCTTTCTCTGATCCCCGCAGGTGGAAATTAGGGAACAATTTGTGCAAATCAGCGTTTGTAGGTCAGACGGATTTTTCATGAGGGAGAAGGAAAGGCCTCCAAGGCAGCCAAGCAAAGGGCTTCCTGTCGAAACCCAGATAGGCCCCCAGTAATAAATACATTTATTGCTTGGACAGTAAAAAGTACTGGAGAGTTTAAAATAAATTCAGAGTTATTTAAACTTAATTTATGACCAGGAAAATACACCCTCTCTTCCGCCATTAATGTTTTTTATCTGGGCCATCAAATGTCACACACTACTGATTTTGGATGTAAGGTCACTGGAAACAACATATCAGAGGTGTCAGCACCACAAATCAAGTGAAATCCCCTTAAAAATAAAAACGTCAGGAGGAAAATAATAGGCAATAGTCATTTCATGCTATGAAAGACTTGCAATATATCAAAGGGTTCACCTTTCTCTACCTTTATGATGTATCGCTTTGAACACTAAATACACTTCTGCGTAACAGATAAAGTAAAGAAAACGGGCATCGGAATGCGGGTGATGATGAGAATGATGGCGCACAATAAAATGGTTTGGAGGCGCGTAAACAGCAGAAGGCAGAGTGCTGAGCCCGTGGAGACAAACGATGACCCTGCATATATAGAGACCTGCTGCCTAGCATGCCAGTCACGTTAAGGAGTCATCTTAAAGGTCCCCTGAAGTGGTGTATTTGAAATAAGAATACAGATTATATTGGATTTGGGTAAGAAAAAAAAAGTGAATGTCTTAGAGCTTGCAAAGTTAACGTGGTTTTACGCAGAAGTCCAAATCCTGAAGCAATCCTCTGGCCTTTATCTGAGGAGAAAAAATAAAAAATAAAAACAGAAGCAAGCACCAATCGACAGGAGGAGAGGAAAGATAAAGGCGACTGACTTGGAGCAGACGGGTGTTTATGATCCTGATGTGAAACAAGTGACAGGCAGTGGCATTTGCCATAATGCGTTGTTGTAAATGCATTAACTCCTGCAGAGGAAATTCACCTAGGATTACACTTTATGCAAAGGCATCTGACTAAAAGTATATCAAAGCCTCAGGTGAAAATGACTTTGTTTCATCCTTGTGACATATCTTGCAGCAATTTCTAGGACGTTAAAGGTAAAATCTTGCTTTTTGATTCAAGAGCTCATAATCCGGTAGATGAAATGGCTCCAGGGAAGGATAAACGAGCTTGGAGCCATTCACATATAAGCACAAATTTGGCCCAAGATGCTAGTGAGCAGTTAGAGAAAAGCCATAATACTTTGGTTTAAGCCTCCCAAGTCCTTTTATCATTGGGAGTGGGAGGAAGGCGAGAGGAGGTCATGTTTGCTTGTCAGCAGGTGACCAGGGGTGGGACACAGGGCCAGGACATCACTCTGAGTTTTCCAGCAGGGCCGTAGCATTGCAGCCCTGCATCCTAGAAAGGTGAACTATGGTAGACTCCACAATGGAGTATCCTTCTTGGCTGTGGTGGCTATAGAATTTTAGTGATAAAACTAAACTCAAAAGACTTGATAATCTGTCTCCCTTTATGAGATATATAAGGAAACTAGGGCCCAAGCCCAGAGAGAAGTAGTCGGGGACAGAGCCAGGATAGGAGTCTCCACTGTGGCCCGTGGCTCCCGCCAGGCCACTTATGTGAATGTCCTGAACAAGGCCCACGGGTTCCAATGGGAGGCAATCTCCCTGAAATAATCTCCAATCTGCCCTTGACCTAATATGTATATGGTCCTGGAAAGTCACTGAATTTTTGGCACTTCAGTTTCCCCACAAAGCTATTTGATATCTATGCCAATCAACTCATCATAATACCCTTATAATGCTGGGAACTTTAGGGGAAGACCCCATGTGCCTGTAGTCTAGCAATTAAAACACCACAATGTCTAAATTGAAGTCTGACTCTGCCGTGGGCTAGTAGTGGGACACGGTATAAGAGGCTAATCTTTTTCTAAATCCTCATTTTCTTGCCCACAAAATGGGGATAATAATAATAAAACTTACCTGGTGTGGCACTGCGCGGATGAATCGGAAAGCTCTCAGGATGACCAAGTGTTCCTTTAAACAACAGAGAACAAGGGGTCCTTGAAGTAGAAAGTTCCTGGCCTCAGGGGTCCTGCCCTGCCCCCCTGCCCCCACCCCACCCCCACCCCTTCCCAGAGGCCCTCCTTCAGCCTGGAGTGTCAGCCCTCACCTGCGGACCCCCGCAGACTGGGTTTACTGTGAATGTGGGACTGATGGGTGTGATGGGGGGGGGGAATGCAAACCCCATAACAGCCCAGGGCTTGCCTGCTCCTCCAGGCTGTTGTTCTTTGAACGATATGCTCAGATGATGGACTGTTTCTCTGAGCAGGATGGGGTTTGAGTCACAGTGACCACAGTGACGCCGTGAGAAACAGGAAGCTCAGTGCCCACCAGCTCCCTATTTATTTGTAAATTTGGCTTATTAAAGACAAGTGATGCAGAGGAAGCTCCATGAGCATCAAATGAATTATTTATTCATTCCATTAAATTGTTTTATTGGAGAACTCAAACCTTTTTAACTGTTAAGTCTTCAGCCTAGTGTATTGAGCACTTTCTAACCACTTTCCAAATTTTACTTCAGGGTACCACCTTGAAAATTGCGCGTTCGGAATGCATGGCAGACAGGTGTCCATACTCATGGCTTTATCAAGAAAAAAATCAAAACCAAGCTTAGGCTGAGAAAACCATCAGTTTCTATAAAATGTTTATTGGAGAATCTAATTTTGAACCAATCAGACCTTTGAAAAATCTAGAGCGAAAGATATTTGAAATCAAATGCAATAACAACACATTTTTGATCCTCACCCAAGAATATGTTGATTGATTTGAGAGAGAGAGAAATATCAATGTGAAAGAGAGACATCAATCAATGGTCTCCCATATGCACCCCTACCAGGGATGGAACCTGCAACCTAGGTATGTGTCCTGACCAGGAATTAAACCTGCAGCCTTTTGGTGCATAAGATGGTGCTCCAACCAACTGAGCCACCCAGTCAAGGCATCATACGGCACTTTTATCCATTTTCCCCAACTTTAAAGAGAGACTTTTCTTCCTTTAGGCATGCAATTTCACTCAAAAGCAATTGCTAACCCTGCTTCATTCTATTATTTGTAAATTCAATATAATTAGAGACATATTCAATTTATTACCAGCTTGAAGTCTTGCCCAGCATTTTTTTCAGCCTATTGTCTTTTCACAACACTTTATTAAAAACTTGTTTTAGTATCACATTCTTTAAAGGAAAGTAATAACTGCCTAGTACATTTTATAGAAATCACTCAAAAAATACGGGTCTCAATGCCAGAAACTAATAAACTCGAATCACAGAACTTACCTCAGAAGGTCTGCCATAAACTGCTGCGGAGCAGCCTGGGCATGTTGGACCTACAAATTGAAATTCCTGGGCTCTAATACACAGTTTCACTGCAGAAACTGTTGCCAGGCCTTGCAATTTAAAAACTGTGTTCTTGCTCCGTTGACTAATGCAATTCAGCCCCTAAGTATCCTTTTTTCTCTAAAGAACTCCAAACCCTCTCCCATCCTATTACCAGAAGTGTCAGCCTTGTGGGCTGGCATTTATGAACCCTGATTCATGGAGTGAGATGACTGGATGGGCAATGGTTTTCAGTTCAGGCCCTTGGGATGAGGAGTTTTGACCTTGCTGCTTCAAGAAGGTACTTTAGTTCTGGGGTGAGGGAATTTCAGGGGAGAATGCCCAGGTGGCGGGATAAGACCACGCTGACACCTGAAACCCAGAGGTGAGTCATCAGGTTTCATGACCCATGAGTTAAATGGCTTACAAGGTTGAAAGCCTGAGCAAATGAGCCTGTGAGTGCACAGGACCCACAGGGCTGTGATTTTTAGGGTTAACTCGTCAGACAGCACTGAACCAAAGCAAGTAGACCCCTGTGGATCCGAGGGCCAGGTGAAGGAGGCTGGCTTTGTGGAGAAGCGGTTCGGATGGAAAAGAGAGGGCTGCTCCAGGCCACCCTGTTACCTGGCGAGCTGTGTACCTGCCGGGTGGAAAAGCACAGTTGACATCACCGTCTAGACAGGGCCATTCCTGGGGACTCATTTCTCAAATTTGCTGTTAGTTCAAATTCTGGAGGGGAGTGCTTCAAATATCTTAGTCTGAAAACCTATCCATTATGAATCAAAACATGAAAATTTGCCTCCTGGAAACTGGGAGGTGTTTCTCTGATTGTTGTCACACTCTGTCTGGCCTGTAGCATGTGGATTCGGGGGCCTCAGTCCATCGGCTTACTAGGTCCAAAACATTTAAATATTGAATTATAAGAATGATGACGGCCCAGTAGAGAAACTGACATTAAGTTGTGTGGCTAGACACTTTCCAATTAAAATAGCTGGCCATTATCTTAATTTCAAATTAAATACAGAAATTTGAGCCACACAGACTAGTTTCCTATTCTAAGATCCAAGGCTTTTACTTGGCTAGGAAGGTAAGGGTACATCACAAAGAAATACACGTTTTCCCATTCTTCTTCTGGATTTTATCAGCGAAAGGTTTAGTATCAGTACCCAGTGAAATATTCTGATCTGGAAAATGCATTTTATTTTTTATAATAAAATTCTATTCAACTTTAGAGACCTCTGACCTCATGAATATGCAAAAAAATCAAAAGTAGAATGTAGTTGATAATTATTCTATCGGAACAGAACCATTAGGTGTAAATAAGAACAGCTGACAACTTGAGCCTATTTCCACTTCTGCAAACCAATTTGGCTTAATTTGCAACACTAGAAGAAGAAACAGCCAAGAAGTTATATAAAACAATGGCAATGCAGTTCCACTTATTTTTAAAAAACTGATTTGGTTCATGGTAGCACCAAAAAAGGAAGTACTTAGGTATAAATCTAACAAAATATGTATAAGATCTATATGAAGAAAACTATAAGAAGTAAAAGAAAATCTAAATCAATGGAGAGGTTTTCTGTGTTCATAGTTAGAAAACTCAATGTGGCTGAGGTTTATGTTCTTCCCAACTTGGTGTATAGACCAAACTCAATTCCAGTCTAAATCTCAATAAGTCACTTTGTGGATATTGACAAACTGATTCAAAAGTTTAGATGGAGAGGCCAAAGACTCAGGATAGCCAAACCCAATACTGAAGAAGAACAGAGGTGGAAGACTGACACTTCCTGACTTCAAGATTTACTATAAAGCTATAGTAATCAAGACAGTGATATTGGAAAAAAAAAAGTGGATCAATGTAACAGAGTACAGTCATATGACCCAGAAATACAGTCAACAATCTACTACACAAATATAGGCAACTCATCTTTGACAAAGAAGCAAAGGCAATTACATAGAGAAAAAATAATCTTTTCCAACCAGCAACTGGAACAACTGAACATCTATATGCAAAAAACAAAAAAAAGTGAATCTAAGAACTGACCTTACACCCTTCACGAAAATTAACTTTAAATGGATCATAAGCCTGACTATCAAATGCTAAACAATAAAACTTCTAGAAGATAACATAGGGGGGAAATCTAGGTGATCTTGTGTTTGCCAATCCATTTTTATATAAAAACCCAAAAGCATGATCCATGAAAAAAAAAACCTCGATAAGTTAAACTTCATTAAAGTTACAAATGTCTGGTCTGCAAAAGACATGATAAAGAGAATGAAAAGACAGCCACGGTGAAGCCACGGACTGGGATAAAATCTTTGCAAAATGTATACCTGATGAAAGACTTGTGTTCAAAACACACAAAGAACTTTAAAGTTCAACAGTAAGAAACTTATTATTCCAGTGGATCTCAGGTTGATATTGGACATCCTTGCCACCATTCTGTGCCTGGCACCCTCCTCTGACATATAAATTTAAGGCTCTTTTGAGAATCCATTTCCATCCTCTACCCACTGTGTTATGTGGGGAAAGCAGGTAGCACAAGAGTCAATGGACATCATTCTCTGGGCTGCAGATGCCAGATGGCAACGCTGCAGTAGCCACCTGATGGAGAAATTGGTCTCCACTGAACCACAATTTAAAATAAAATAAAAAGCAAAAAATAAGAGCAGATTTCAAAGGCATTAATTTTTTTTAAAAAGTCTTTACAGCTTCAAGTCTTTGTGAATCCTCCAAAGAAATACAATGACCTAGAGGATTCCATGTCGTGGGTAATTGGAGCGCTTTCAGTTTGGGTGCTGTGTTGAAGGCGCCCTGCAGCCAGGAGGGCTGTGGAGCAGGAGCTGGGTGGGGCTGGTGGGGAAGATGCCCATGTGGGGCCACTGGCTGCGTGGGGGCGATGGGGACGAAGCAGATGCTCAGAAAGGAGAGGGGGTGAGCGGACAGGGGCTTTTCTTATGACAAATATTGGGAGCACTCAGGCAAAGCAAAAAGAACAGTGGTCACAGTAAAGCCGGGCCTCATAGGGGAGGAGGATGACAAGGTCAAGCACAAGTGGGAGCGCTGTGGCCTTGTCCTGAGGTATCACCAGAACCATACACTTGGCCAAGTGTGTGCGGCTGTCTCCGGTTTCCGCTGTGTCCACCAAGCCCCTCGCCCTGACTCTGACATTCCTTCCCTCCCCCCCAGCCCTTGTCCCTTCCCAGGCTTCTCTTCCTCACAGCTCACTCCGCCTCACCCCTTCTTGGCCTCTACTCTGCCTTCTGCTCCAGATGCGGTTGCCTAGTCTCGGCTGCACTCCACATTCCTTCCCCTCCAGCTCCACACCTGATTCTCTGAAGGCAACTTCACCAGTAAATGAGAAAGTGCACAATGAAAATGTCATGAGATACTATTTTTTATTATTAGTTAATTGACCAAAATTAAAAACAATGGTGATAGCTAGTGCCAAAGAGAATGTGAGGAAATAGGAATTCTCATATTCATGGGTAGGAGTGTAAACTTAGTGTAACCAATTTGGAAATTAATTTGAAGACATTTATTAAAATTTTAAGTGCATGCTCTGACCCAGCAATCTCACTTTTTAGTAACAGTCTGACAAATGTGGAAATCTATGTATCTAAGAGTGTTCATTGCAGCACCCTAAATGGTACATCAATGGGGAATTACAGCATACTCGTACACTACAGGACATCCATTCAAGGAACACTGATTAATACCTGATACATCTGCATTTCTGGGCCTGGAGACAGTCTGTGCGGCTCACCAATATGCAGAGGGTAACTCTATACATATTGTAATATACAAGAGGGTGGGTACCTATACATGTATATATATAGACTCCTGTTTAACAATAGAAAAAAATCAGGAAAAACATACATGTAATTCTAATACTGATTGTCTCAGAGAAATCAAAGAAAGCTCTTGGTATGCTTCGTTGACAAGCAGATCTTTGTGGATGGTAAATTCTCTGGCTCCCAGTTCTCCTCTGAGATTGGGGGAGACCCTCTGGGCAACAGCTTTTATTCTGATCAGATGGAGAAAAAAGAGGCAGAGAAGAACCACCCAGGGAACAGAAACCCCTGGCCCCGTCCTTGGTTCGCCTGCATAAATGTCTCCAGAAAAGCCCCCTGAAACATAGAGGGTGCCCATGATTGCTGCTGCCACTGAGGTCGCCCAGGTTCGCTCCTGTGTTTTCCTTTTCTCTTCTGCATGTGAGGTACCACTGAAGCTGACCTCCCAGGTGGACGGCTAACTTCATGGTACATCTTTGACCTTCCCTTTGCCAATGACAAGCTCTGCTCTTAGGAAGCCAAGGCATATCCACAATGCGAAAGGTTTAAACACTTAGGCCTGGGGATCTCTAATTCATACAGGAGGAGAGTAGCATTCAAAGGAATTTCCACCAGGTACTCTATTTGGATGCAAGGTCAGAGGTGGGGAAGAAGGAAAGCTGAAGGTCCCATTAAAACCCTGGCTGGTGCAGAGAAAAATAGAGCAGGTACATGAAGTTGTAGCCAAAGGATTGAAGGGTATGGGTGGACAGCAGAAACTCATGAGTTTCTTTCAATTATCCTTCACAAAGTTACTCTAGGCCACATGGTCCTCCCTCACTGCTAACAAAAGGGAACTGCGCTTGAATTCCTTCCAGCATCTTCTTTTTTCTACCTCCGTGTGAACATTCTGCTCTCAGCTACACAGGTGCAAGGCACGGCACCCTGATATCTCATAAAACCAGCTCCAGCCAAGGTGCTCCCAGACGCGGTGGCTGAATTTACGAGGCACACATCGGCATGTCCGTGCAGGGGGGAGGACTGCCGCAGGGCTTCAGGTTGAAGGGCTGCTTGCTTCTATGTTACTAGGTCAAATTAAGTGCTGGCTGGGTGTCCTCATAACATACTCCCAGCTAATGAACTTGGTTTGCATGTGAAAACGATCCCAAGACCTTGAGTCAACTTGCATCATAGATAGCAGTCTCATCAAGGGTCTGACTCTGCCAAGACAGCAAGATGATGTTAGCAAGGACTCACATTCAGTCTGGTTTTCACGGTGGCGCCTGTCTAGGTGAGGCAGCAAATGCAGCAGGCCACATGCTCGCTTCGCCTGAGACTGAGTTTAAAGCCTCATCACCGACAAAGGCCAGCACTCCAAAAAATGACCACTTTCTGTGTCTAACATGAAGTATGAATTGACTCGAGTGTCATGGAGAACCCAGTTCAAATGCTAAGGGCCCTTTTTTCCACCTGTGTGGCCTAGCCAAGTCCCTTGACTTCCCTCTCCTCTTGTCTGTAGTGCAAGGCTGGTATTTCCCCTCTCTTTGCCCTGGTGCGAGGATCACATGACATGGTGAAAATCTAGTTATTTTGCAGTAAACCCTCAAGAGTTGTAGCCACAAGCAGAGTTAGGTAGAAAAGGCAGAGCAGGTATATTGATTGGGCTTTTTCCAAGCGCTTCCTACAGAAATCTCAAGAAGCCCAGATCAGAGTAAGCTAAAGTCAGAAGATCTGTCCACCCTTTGTGATTCTACTTCCTTTGGCCATGCCCTCCCTTCATGAACTCATCCCCTGCTTTTTCAGGCCCTGCTGCCTACAAAGGCTTTCAGCTGCATCAGCTGAGCCAGTGACTTCCTGGGGCCGACTTGGGCCATGGAGCCTCACCAGATGAGGGTCTGTTTCCTGGCTTGTTCTCCATTCTGGGACATTGCTGGTGTCCTGGCACAGAATGCCATCTGTGCACATGACACAGATAGCCAGGGCCACAGATAGAAGGACCAGCGTCCTTCTGGGGACGGCAGGCAGCCAAGTCCTAGAAACTTTCCCTAGGAAAGTCTGGGCATGTTAATATCTTGGAGGGAGAAAAATCTAAGAAGAGGGTGCAAGCAATGATTGGTTTATTACATCAAGGAACCATCATAAAAACTAATTAGAGGGTAAAAGAGAATGAAAAGAAAGAAATGCTGCAGCTCCCCCTGGCCTGGTCACTTTCTCTCAGATCCAAGAAGCTGTGGGAACATAATTCAACACAACAGGTTAAGGTGTCACTTGGGTTCAGAGGGACTGTACAACTCAGCGGTCCTGTGCACTGCATGGTGTGAGGTTACCCACAGCAAATGCCCGTCTAGGTGTTAGAACCCAGGCAGAATCAACACCAAACCCAAGGATTAGGGGTTCCCCACTCCCTCCTGGAGATGTGCTTCTTTTCTCACGTCATACACGGAATCATGCAGCAGACAGAACACCTGGGAAGTACTGCTTTGCAAATTGGCCTTTCTCTGGCTTTTCTTCTCTGTCTTTCTGAGCAAAGTGGACTCCCAAAGTCAAAGTACAGCCCCCAATAACCTGCTGCCCAAGGAGAGGACTTCTGTTGTTTACACAGGCTGGTTGCCCACATTGGCTACACTTTCTAGAAATGTCTCAACTCTGAACCGCACAGGGCAGGAGTGGATGGCTTCGAGGAGAACATTTTCATGCTCTTGTATTTATGGAATTAAATATGATAAGCATGCACTTGGATACCTGTTATTTGCGAAGCACCTGTGCTGAGCTCAGTGGGATGCAATAGGAAATGTTCTCTGGGAACTCACCAAGTGGGGGAGAGACGGACACTCTGGGCCAAGGCCTCCGAAGCCTCGAACACAAGATTGTATGGTATAGAGGAAGAAGACACTGGTCTTTGAATTTGCCTGACTGTCTGTGCTTGTAAAATGGTCTTGCTGACCACAGAAATCCAGCATCTTCCATTGCACAGCTCCTCCGGCCCAGCGACATTACTCACAACATTGGCTGCGTGAATGCTGCCTGGAAAAGAAAGTAACTGAGTATGGAAGGTAAGAACATTCCAGAAGAGAGAAATTGCTTCAGCCAGAACTCTTGAGATTTGTCAGGGAATAGCAAATACCGAGTATACTGCAGCTGGGGTGGGGAAGTGGAGCTGCTGTAATCAGCTGAGAAGCAGAAACAACCATGGTCAAGCCACCGATTTTTGGAATCACCTAAGTGGCAGTTGCTGGGGTGAATTTGTGGAAGAAAGGAGCTGTTCCCATGCATATGTTTCAGAGCAGGTTCAATGAGTCCAGGCTTTGGAGCCAAATGGACCTGCTTTCAAATCCAAACTCCGCAACTTTCTACCTCATGACCTTGGGCAAGATAACTTCTCCTTGCTGGGCCTCAGTTCTCTCATTCACAGCTCAGAGAGGAGAAGGCCAGTCTCAGTTGTCTGTTGTGAGGATGACATGAAAAAACATGACCATGCCTGGCCGACGTTGGAAGGTGTTCAGTAAACGTGAGCTCTCCTTCCCCTCCTTTCTGTTTGAAATCTGTTTTCATGCTGCATGCAATTAAAAGTTTAAGATGTTCTAAAACTGATTTTCCAATTTAGGAGCAATAAATTGTAAGTCACTGCTATTTTCCTGAAATGATGTTCTTTAGCTTGGAGTCTGTTGGATTTCTTTTCAATTGCATTAAGTTCTATTCACTGGGCTTCTAATAAGACACCAGTGTGCCTGGGAGGAACACTTGGTGGCTGATTCCGACTGTGAAAGCTACCTCCGGGATGAATCATACCCCAGCCCGCCAACTATCTCACTTGTCCCGTGGGCTCAGAGGGGGACATTTGTTAGTCAGTGCGTTGACACCTCTGAGTTTAACGCCACTGTGCTCACTGATTCCATTATCCTGGCCTTGCCAAACCTTCCACAGACATGGACACTGGACCCGTTTGGGTGCAACTGTGATGGTGTCACTGTGGGAAATTGTAACCCACCCCACCAGTCTTTCGACATTGTTTCTGTAAGTGAGGACTCTAATATGCAGCTTGTCGGTGAGCAGCGTGTCTGTATAAGAATCCCAGGAACTAGTTTCAAAAGACACAGAGCCCGACCTTCAACCATCCCAGCTCCGGGAGATTTGCTGACCTTCAACTGTGGAGCCAGGATGACTGACGTGAAGCCAGGATGACTAAACCAGGCTGGTGCACACCGAACCATCACTTGCCTTAACAAAATGGTCTGTGCTCTACTGTATGTAGAGAACTTGGCAGCCCCCTCCCCTGGCCTCTTGTTCTGTTCCGGTCTCCCTCCTTATAAATACATCTGCCTCCACTGAGAGGTGGAGATGCATTTTGAGACGTGAACCCCCATCTTCCAGGTGGCTGGCATCTGCAAATAAACCACTTCCCTTGACATCAGCACCTGACTCTTGAGTACTGGTTTTCATGGTAGCAGGCAGCCAGACCTGCATTCAGTTACAGTGGGGTGTACTGACGTGCTTTGTACAGTGCCCTGGCCTGCCCACCCATCTCCCATGTAGCAGGTGCTCTCTCTCTGAGCACCTCTCTGACTACTAGCCATTGTCCTCACCAAATGGCCTCATCCCATTCACCTCAGGTCCTGTCCTTGGGTGAGGAGGAAGAAAGCAGGCTCCTGGAGTTTCAGTCCATGGAAAGGCCTATTTTCTCTGCACTGGCCAAAAGGAGCTAGTCCAGGGCTGGAGCCCACAAGGTGAGGAAGAGCCCTGTCCATGCCCAGCCCTTCTGCACTCACACCCTGCTCGTGGTCCCAGACAGGCCAGATGCCACTCACCTCTGAAAGCTGGCTGTCTGGACCAAGAGTTTTCTGGGCTGCATCCTTGTGATCTGGCGAAGCTTTCTGTTCACTGTGAAGCCAATTACTGCAAGGGAGATAAATAATCCCTGAGCTCCTGCTTAATCTAGATTTTTTTCCAAATACGAACCCAAATTCAATATGAGCAAGCCTGCTTTTCACAGCTGACTCCTCTGCACAGCTTTCCTCAAACCCTTCACCTGAGAGCCTGTGGTACCCTCGGAAGCCCCTGGCCTCCTGCCTCTGAAGGTCGGAGGGTGGCACTCAGCCTGTCGTGGCCATTTAATCCATGGGCGTGAAAGAGGAATAAGCACAAACAGGCTCAAAGCAGTCAAACTGCTTAGCACACCAAGCAGGAGGAGAGAGAAAGAGAACAAGAAGCAGAGCTGAGCTAACTAGAAAAAAGCCCTGGGCACAAAGATGCCGCAGATTCCAAGCCATACCCTGGCATGTATCTGGGTGGGTGGCAGAGTGGGAGCCAAGTGGCCTGTTGTCTCTTGGTGTCTCCAGCCGATAGCCGGGGGACTTCCTGAAGACAAGGACCACACCTTATCTATCTGGGCACCCACAGCGAAGTCCCAGAGCCTGAGGCATGGTGGGTGTTCAGTGCTCATTTGAGAGTTGAGTGGATGATCCGGGTGCAGGGCGTGTTAAACGGGCCTTCAGGAGGCTCCTCAGATGCTGAGGGGGGAGCATTTCCAGGGTCCCGGCCTTTCACCTCTGATCCCCATTATTATTGTTGTGGTTGTTATTGTTATTTTAAGATTTTATTTTTATTTATTTTTAGAGAAAGGGGAAGAAAGAGAGGGAAAGAAACATCTATGTGCCAGAGAAACATCGATTGGTTGCCTCTTGTACATCTCCAACTAGGGACCTGGCCTGCAACCCAGGTGAGTGCCCTGACTGAGAATTGAATCGGTGACTTTCAAGTTCACAGGTTAGTGCTCAATCCACTGAGCCACACCAGCCAGGGCTGGCTGATTCCCATTATGATTTGTAATATCTGGGCTTTCCTTGCGGATATCCACTTTGGGTGCTGTATGCTTTGACTTTTGTATGCTAAGCTTCGTGATCATTTTCACCACGCCTGGCTGAGACCCAGTGGCTGCATTCTGGCAAGCCTGTCTTTGTGGGTAAGGCTTCCCTGCACATTTTCTGGTTCCCAAACTGGGTGTGTCTTACCAGGGCAGGTGTCAGGTAGCAGGAAGCACATTCAGAAAAGGACAGCAGGAGGATACAGTAGGAGCTCCCCCACCCCCTGCCTCTACACCCAGCCATCCCAGGACTGGCTGGGCCCAGGATAAGGGCAAAGGTTGGACTAGAAATGGGAAATGGGTGCAGAGCAGATGAACTTGAAAGAAAGGAAAGTCTGGGGGTTTCTATAAAAATTCTCATTTGGAGTTTTACAATTCTTTGAATAAATACCCAGAAGTGGAATTGAGGATCAAATGATTCTATTTTTAATTTTTTAAGGAACCTCCATACTGTTTTCTGTAGTGGCCATACCAGTTTATAATTCCACCAGCAGTACACAAAGGTTCCCTTTTCAGCACATCCTCAACAACACTTGCTGTTTGTTAATTTATTGATGACAGCCATTCGGACAGGTGTGCACTGATATCTCATTGTGGTTTTGATTTGCATCTCTCTGATGATCAGTGAGGTTGAGCATCTTCAGATGTGTCTGTGGGCCATCTGTATGTCCTCCTTGGAGAAGTGTCTATTCAGGTCCTCTGCTCATCTTTCATTTGGATTGTTTGTGTTTCTTTTATTTGAAAAGATGCATGCACCCTTATGTTTGTTGCAGCATTATGTACAATTGCCAAGATGTGGAAGCAACCTAAATTAAATGTCCATCGATAGATGAAAGGATAAAGATGTGGTAACATATACAATGGAATGTTGTTCATTATTTCTCACACAGAGAAAGATACATACCATATGATTGCATTTATGTGTGGAATATTAAAGACAAAATAAATGAACAAACAAAACAGAAATAAAGTTATTAGTATAGAGAACAAACTGGTGGTTACCAGATGGGAGGGGGGCTGGGTGAAAAGATGAAAAGGATTAAGAAGTACAAATTGCCCGTTATAAAAACAGTTACAGGGATGTAAAGTCCAGCACAGGGAATATAGTCAATAATATAACAACCACGTATGGTGTCAGATGGGTACTAGACTTATCAGGTTGATCATTTCATAAAGTATAAAAATGTCTAATCACCATGTTGTACACGTGAAACTAATATAATATTGTATGTCAACTGCAACTAAAAAATAAATTTATATATATATATATATATCAGGAAAAAATCATTTGCAAAAAAGGCACAAGTGATAAAAAAAATTAAAAAATTAAAAAAAAAGTCACAAGTGAAATAAAGAGCACACTTAGGCACCACTTGCATGCGAATGGAGTGGATTCTCCGATGTCCTGCAGGTTTCAGCTGCTCTGAACAGCCTCACGGGACGGGCCCCATGAAGGGCAAATGCAGGGCACGCTTGAAGGGGCCCAGTGACATTCACTGAGCCGAGGTGCCCTTTCCCAAGAGGGTGACAGACGTCAGTAGAGGACAGTCAGACATGTTTCCTCCTCAGAGCAGAACCGACTCCAGGTGGTGGCAGCTTGGCCTCCTGTGGGAAGTTTCTGGATGCCTGCCCACATGTCCGGTACAGAATTCCCAGTATGTGTGGACAGCTATGCAAAATGCTTGCTTTTTCTTGGCAAGAGCAAAGAAGTACTTAGGAGTAATTTCCTAAGAGAAGAAAGGGCTGGGCACCAAACTATTTTACTCAGGAACCAGTAGAATTTATGAACGACCACATTTAATGCACAGCAAAGCAGGCTGGCTTAAGTCGTGTGGTTGGATGTGAGGACTGGGGTTCAGAGTTAAGTTAGAGATCAGACTGGAATTGAATCCTGACCTCGCCCCGGATGGAACGTGAGCTTGGGCTCGAACACCATTCAACCTCTCCAGCCCTGCATATGCCTCATCCGCAACAGGCAAGGATTAACACCTCTCATTGTGAGAGTTCCCGAGCAGTGCCTCACCGGACTTCCTGCACCCTGGAGTCGCATCACCTGGGGCTCTTTAAAAAAGACCTCTGTGTAGACGTTCTGGTTTCATTGGTCTGGGGTATGTCCTGGCAGAGAGACTTTTAACAGCTCCCTCGGGTGACGAACGCACAGTCAAGTTGGGGATCCCTCAGCCTAGAAAGTAGTATGCATGTGCTCAACAAATGTGTGTTCTCTCCTCACTGGAACATTTTTCAGAATTTCGTGATGATGACATCAGGGCATTAAGCCAAGCTCGGGGTTTTTCTAAGCAGGAACCAACCCTCACTTTCTGCCTTCCTCTCATTTCTAGAGGAACGATTCCCCGCAGTAGGCTACAAAGGAAAAGAAACCACGCGATGGGCAAAGGGAACAGGAAGATGAAGTGACCCAAGGTCATTCTGGGGGCGTCTACTGCTACCTGGGTTTGCAGCATTTTTACCTAAGAGCCTGGGACTCTGAGAGGAGAAAATCTTGGGTTGTGAGGCTCTGGGGGTGGCTTCCAAGGGGCTTTCCATGAACCTAAGTGCAGGACTCCTGCCCACCTCCCACCCCGCCACATCGGCTCATGCGTGTGCACCTGTGGGCACATGGGACACACCACGCAGCACAGCCAGATTCTCTGCAGGGAAGGTCTTACTCACTGGAGGCTGCGATATCAAGACACAGGCAGGCAGGACAGTGATGAAAAGAAACTTTGCGACAAGGACAGAGTGCACTGACTGCATCTCTAGAGACAAGGCCCACAAAATGATGACCTGGAAAATTCTACCCATTGGCACAGACATCCGGCATGCCCTTTGGGGTGGCCTCCTTCATTTCAGGGTGGGTGTACGGGTGGGGTGATGCTATTTCCCCTCCTCAGCCTTGTCCGTGGGGCGCAGGACTCCTTTAGGGACACTTGATCCTTTCATGATGCTTTGCCTGAAGGGGGGAAGGTGGGCGGGAAGCGGGTGAGGAGGAAAGGAAGGCTGCTGAGTGACTTCCTCTGCAGACAGGGGCCCCTAGATCCTGGGGCTGGTCCCCCCACCCTGATCTTGAGGGGCAGTGATGTAGTGAAAAGGCAACAAGTCACAGGCTCCATGAAAGTATCAAAAATGGAATGACCTTGCACAGAATTCACAGCTGTGGTCCCACCCGGCCCCCTCCCCCCAACCCCAACACACAGTCTGGTAGGAGGTTAGGCAGGTTCACACCAAGGGCTCAGTGACTTCAGCTCCCTCAGCAGACCCAGAGCAACTGGGCCTGGGCCTCGCTGGGGCTTGACCCTGACCCTCAGCTGGCAATTGAGGAGTTAGAAGGAACCATCTGGGAAGAATTTTTTTTTAATTAGGGACAATGAAGAATCTGGGATTTTTCCTGGTTTCGGGAAGAGGGAATTGCTTGCCTCTGGGGACACTCATGGCATTTTGTCTGCTATGAGGACACTCAGCTTCAACTCGGGGAGGGAATCTGCCCTTGGGAGGTGCAGCTTTCACTCCTAGTCAGAAACTTTTGGAGAGTTGGGAGAAAACAAAGAGAACCTTTTTCTAGCTCTGGCCCCTTGCCCATCCCCAACCCCACACTGTGCTGAGTGGGGGGCCCCTAGCCCGTTGTTAACCCCCTGAGGGTTGGCCCTGCCTTTGAAAACAAATGGGGTAATCGGAGGGCTGCCGCATGAATTAAATGAGATGGTATGCTTACCTCAGCCCTTCCTGGGAGCGGAAGGAGGAAACTCTGTAGGTATCTGAGTGTCATCCTCACAGAAACCCTGCAAGGCCAGGACTGTTATTCTTCCCGTTTGAAAATGAGAAAAGTGTGACTTACAGGAAGTTCAATAACTTAAGTCAGTTGGTGGAACTTCCAAGATCGGATTCCAGGTCTTCCCCAGACCTTGGAGCATAGATTTCCTCCACCAACATGATAGTTCCCCCACCTCTGGTTCCCCCAACCTCTAGTTCGGGCCCCAGGCTCCCCTACCTAATTCCAAGCTTGCGTGTGGATACTTGAAGACCTAAGGGTCCTGAAGAAGCCACGTGAGGAAGGAAGATGGAACAGAAAGAAAGGAAGGAAAGTACCCCAGAGGGATCATCTCACTATTTGGAGTCCTCCCCACACCCCAAAGGATAATTTTGTTCTCTCTGGGGGTGACGGAGACCATGGGGAGGAGATGGCACTGGGGGTGGCCAGTTCAAGGCGTGGGTGCCAGACTCCACGGTTGGAGCCCAGCTGGCCCATCACAGCTTTTCCATCCAAAAAAGGCAGGCCCCAAGTTCTGTCCCCCGCCTGGGGGCAGACATAACAGGCCCCAGCAGAAAGGCCACGTGCGGGCTTCCATGCTGGGCTCTGGACCGCCCAGGGGCAGAAAGGAGAGAGCAGAGACGGTTTCAAGTGCGCGAACATTAAGCTGAGCTAATCACCAGCAGCCAGGACGCCGGCCACTGCCGATGGGCCAGGCCGCAGCTCAGTGGCTCCGAGAATGATGGAGTGGCCTTTAATTGTTTATACTCCGAAACCTGGGAAGTGTTGGCAACAAAACGGGAATAGAGAGGGCTGCTGGCAGCCGAATGACAGGCTGGAGGGAAAGCCCCCACCCACCTAAATGGTTAAATGGCCAGTTTGCCAAGGCCACTGAGCAAAGTGTTACCTCACCACGGGGCAGATTAAAATATGCATTTTCTCCTAATTGAGCATAGTGAAGTCAGCCGGCGGTCCTGTCACTAGTGCAGGAATGAATTGTCACAGCACGAAACACACCACCCAACAGAGCCTCTATTATACAGGAGAAAAGAGCCACACAAACCTTCCTTCACATTGGATTTCAACTCACTCCAGGGGGCTTAGAGAAGGCCATGTGAGGTGGTCACTGGCCACTCCAGTTTTCTGGGAGGGCAGCTCAGGCTCCAAACGTCACATATCATGTGGCAAGGTCAGGTCTGCAAATCTGGCCAGAGAGCTAAATGCTTATGTATACTGATTGAGCTTTGTTGTTTTGAGTGTATGTTTTATATACTTATATGTTTAAATATATATTAGGGCAACGTATGGAATGCTAATCCTATTTTTCCCTTTTTAAATTTAAAGTGTGCCCTCTTAAGAAAGTATGAAATCCAATGACAGGATAAGGCCCTTCTATTCATGTATCTGCTGTAGACCGGACAGAGCCTTCTTGGGCAACGGCCATCGGGGCGCCTCTGGGTCTCACACAGGTGCCCGGGGGATCCTGGCACCACCTGGGCCTGATGCTTCCATCAAGGGCTCATCTCTGTTCCATTCCCTCTGCCACCACCGGATGGCGCTAGCTCTGACACGTGTCATACTAAATGGTCATCAACACTCAGGAACAGACAGAAGATGTGTCCTCCATTTATAACGTCACAGTCCCTGACATTTTAAAACACATCTGTAGTACTTTTGGGTCATTTCTTTTTCTCTTTGAGTATTCCTCATTTGATTGTTGACAGACCCACCATCTTAATGCCCCTCCATTTCTCTCTTCAATGGAGGCATCCATTTGAACTTGGCAGGACCTTGTGGCCCAACACTGATCCTTAAGGTGAAGTAAGTAACCACGTGGCTGGCACACTCTGGGCTCACACCATCTGAAACCCACGGGTCACTTTCCCATGAACAACTGTGACTGCATCTCTGTGCTGGCTTCTGTGCCCCTCGATGCGGGACTTTGCATTTATCATCAGCTTCCTCACTGTGGCTGTAGCCTTGTTTCAGCCCACCGAGGGCGTTTCGAGTCCCGATTGAATCCCCTAATTCTCATGGGGGTTGTGTTATCCCCCTCACAGATGGGTGAACTGAAGCTCAGGGCATGAGGGCTGCTAGGGAGCAGGGCACTTGCCACACTGTGAAGCCCCACAGTGGTGGCCTGACTCCAGAGCGCCCGCTCCCGGCCACCAGACAACACCACCTGCCTGCTCGCTGGTGCCCCTGCTCTATCATTTGATACTGGGTGCAGGTCAGTTAACTTTAGTTCCACTACCATTCCTGAGGTCCTATCATAAGTAGGCTCTGTGTTAGATGGCTCTCATCAAAAGGCAAACTTCCTAGCTACATGGATCCTATAGCCCACAGGTTTAGCTGTGGCAACAAATCCCAAAACCTCACTGACTTAAAATGTCCAAAGTTTATTGGTCATTCATGCTATGTGTCCATTGAAGGTCAGCCAGGGGGATCTGCTCTCCACGGTCACTCAAGGACTCAGGCTGACAAGCCAGCTACCACAATGAACATGAAAGTCTCCAAGGAGAGGGGAAAGACATGGTGGTAGGCTCCCTCCAGCAGTTAAATGCTCGTCCCAGCAGGGACACACATCACTTGCGTTTGCTACGCATTGCCCATGGCAAGTCCAAGGTCCTACCCACCCGAAAGGGCCCTGGCAGTGTAATCCCACTGTGATGACACCCCATGAAGACTAAGACAAAAACTACGCCTCATGGGGCAGAAAGTGCTACATCACGAGCTGAGTAACACAGACCAGCGGGGAAATAATGCCCTTTTGTGGGACCAGGAGAGGCTTTGTGGAGGAAGGCTTTGAGAGAGAAGTGAGACTGCAGAGGGCAGACCGAGGGGCAGGTGGGATGAGAGCCTAGGTTGAGAGAAGAGTAAGGTTGGAGGCCTAAAGTTGGGGGGAGGCCCCGGAGGGAATAAGAACGCACCCTGGAGCACAGAGTACGGGTGGCTGTGTGAGAGGGACAGGTGGAAGGCTGGGCCATGGCCACATGGACAATTTTCTGCCAGTTTTGTGGCCTGTGGAAGGCACTGGAGGGGTAGCTATGGCACGACCAAAGCTGTGCTTCAGTAAGTTTCTTCTGACGGCAGCTCAGAGGGGAGTCTGCGGTTACGGCTCCAGGGGCGGTACCTTAGGTGGGAGAAGGGGAGGAGCCAGGCGAGCCATGTGGGTGGGAAGCCGGGGAAGGGTTTGAGATACGACATGGAAGGGAAACTCCAGAACCACAAAATCAGACATGCCATCAACCTCACAGTCAAATGTAATCGGAAGGAGTGGGCGAAGGAAAGAAGATGCCTTCATTTCAAGCCTGCGTGAGGTTCTTGCATGAAGTCAATGCATGTTCCAAGGACCCCCGAGTGACCTCTGAAGTGGGAACAAGGCAAGTCTTGCTTTTGCAGAAGACAGTATGCCCCTGAGCCCCTAGACAGCCTATTGGGCAAGGGCTTCCTACTAGCCCTATAAATTATTTCTTCTCCGTGGGAACATTTGAGTTCATTCACTATTTATGTACTACGTGCGCTCATCTTCTACAGTGGCACTGACTGCGGGAAATTCTTTTACAAAATTTACTTGCTTAGTATAGGTCCTGAAGCTGGTGTGAAAATATTTTCCTTGGACTTTGAAGCATACCTATTCTATAAAAAACATTTTTCGAACATTCAGGAGTAACAGTGTGTCAGTGAGTTCATTCTGTTTGCGTGAACAGGAATCGACTCAGAAAACCTGCTGCAGGTCTTAGGGGTTTTCGACAAGTCAACACTATGTTACATACACACTGATCACTGTTATGGATATCTCTGAGGTCGAGTTAACCCTCCTTAGTGGAAAGAAAATCAAAATCCACGGAGGCGAAGGTGATTTTACTTCAATCCAGTCTTTCACACATCAGAGCAGCTCAGCGAATACCAGTGTCTAATCTTCCTTACACAGCAGGTGCACCTGTGAAGGCTGAGGGGAGGCCCTGCTTCTCAGGAAATGTAATGCTTTTGTTTTATAATGAATCCAATGCATCAGTAAACATACTTTAATGTTTTTGTGCTGTTGTCTTATCATTAGATCAGAAATTAGACAGTTTAGTAAACAGAGTAATGCAAAGCCTGGAATACATCAGCTTTTTCTTGGGGTGCTTTGCACATCACGCACAAGCAGGTAGATTCCAGGTCCAAGGAACAGGCTCTTGGAACTTGAGTGACAGGCACCACCCAAGGCCTCCCCACGGAGTGTGGCCCATGGGGCAGCAGCATCCGCAGGACCAAGCTGCTTGTTAGAGACGCAGAACCTCAGGCCCCACCTCAGACCTGCCGCCTCGGAATCTGCACTCTAGCAAGATTGCCAGGGAAGTTTTCTGTGCCCTGAATTCTGAGAAGCACTGACATGAAGGACCCAACTACAGGGAGCAGACCCATGACCCTAACTCCAACCCTCACCCAACGGTCCTTGAATTTCAGTTTCATTGATTAAACTTAAGAAACCACACATGTCTTTTATTTGCTTTTGGTGGGAAATATTGTATTGTCTAGAGGAATTTTCTCTCTGGGGCTTCACTGGATGACAGAGGCAGGTTTCCAAAAAGGTTTTGAAAAACAATCTGAACCATTTACAGGGATCCAGAGTGGATACAGATCTTTTCTGCACAGAAGCTTCTTTTCTATTATGGAAACTCGGTGACCTAGGAGGATAAGATGGTGAGGAGGGGTCACATCAGCCACCCCCCAACCCCACAGTGACGGGGATACTCCAGGAATTTCTGTCTATCCCATTAGACATCCTCCTTCCATTAGAGACCCTCGGGCCTGACCCCCACAGGATCAGGGCTAGATTAAGTGGTGGGGGCTTGGGCAGGGGGGGCGGTCGGTGAGGGCAGCACTGGGATAACTGGTACCCACAACCACCCCACGGTGCCACCTCCCCAGCCCTGCTGAGAGTCATGGAGACATTAACTGCCTGTAATTTTGACACGTCAGATATTTAATAAGGAACAAATTAGCACTTGGGTCTTTTTTTTTCTCGAGACAATCCAATTTCTATGGCAGGCACCAACTTCTACATTTCAAAATGCATTTTTGAAGGTTAATTAGAGAAGAAGCAGAACAGTGTTTTCCAAGAGGGATTTTTCTGGTTCCTTCCAGGTTTGTGGATGGCAGCAAAAATAACTCTCAGACACTGTAAATCGAGTGTGCGAAGCTGTGAGAACAAACCTATCTCATTAGTCATCGTGTCAATTACAGTATCTAAGGAACAATTTCATGGCAATAGCATATTTATTCGATGTTGCCAAAGCTACCTGGACCCACTGTTAGGATGGTGTTTGTTCTTAATGCTCCGAGTACCTCTTTAACCAAATGGCACTCCATAAAAATTTAGTGTGTTCCCACTGTAATTAAATGGCCCTGGTTGGTTCTGCATTTATGATATAAACTATAATGGCTGTAAAATCCTGCAATTAACTTTCCTTGCACCAACATTTCATACTTGAGAAATTCTCATTACAAATTTCATTACGGATTCACTTATCTGTAATTTGTCCTATGTAACCTAAAGAATATTAACAAATTTAGAGTCACTTTTGCTCTATTAAAAGCTAAATGTAAAAGTCTTTCACCTAGCAAGTCATTCTTGATGTTTCAAAGGGCCGAAGTGATTCAGATGCCATGGGGGAGGTAGGAAGGAGAAGAGATCGTTTGATTGGAAATAGAGGAGTCAATGTGGAGGCAATGAGTGTGTGGCATTGGGCTCACCCCACTGCTCAGTGAGAGCCACAGGGCACTGGACCAGGTCACTGGGGACAGGGAACAGGGCACACGGAAAAACGACAGGGAAAGCGAACCGAGGACTGGGAGTTCGTATCCAGGAGCCTGGAGCTTTTTTCCACTTCTGCTTTGGTTTCCTTTCTCTCTTAGGGGTTGGGTTGGCTGGAGGGACCCCCCCCCCCACAGGGTTATTACGGGCTGTTCTGCTGGTTTTGTTTGCTAAAATGTCCATAAAAAATTGTTGTTGCCAAAGGCAAGGTGGAGAAATAGTTTAACGGGAGATGGAAATAAGGTCCTCGTCTCCGAGGCACCTGCACTTCAGTTTTCCGTCTCCAGAGGCACTGATGGGCTTGGGATGGCATTTGGAGAACCTTTCTGTCTCCTCTAGATGGCCCCTCCCCGCTCCCACTGTTTAAGGCAGAAACAAATGTGTGTCTCCATTAAAGTGATGCGGAAGTCGACGGACCCCGTGTCCGGAGACTTGACTTCTAGTCTGCATTCAGCCAGGACCTTGCTGGGGAACCGTGGCGACTTTTGTCACCTTCCTTTTTCCGGTTCTGGGAAAGGGAGGAGTCTCACTAGAATGACCTCCAAGAGTCCCTCTGTTCCTCCAAGGACTGTTCATTTCCTGGTACATAAAGCCGAGAGCTTCTGTTGTTCCCCCAATGGGCAATATGGGTGCCAACGGCGCTGTTAGCGCGGGCTTTCCGTGACGATGAGCTCCGCAGGGGCAGCCTGAGTAAATATTTCCCCCCAATAGCACCCTATCTCAGCATTCCGCTGCCTTCCATAACTGCCTTCATTTTATTCTAATTTGTAATTAACTTTTACAAAATTAAATTGGAGATAGAAAATTACTGTCCTGACATAAATAATCCTGCTGCTGGATGTGGCAGTGTTAACACAATCAACAATACAATTCATAAATGAAAGAAATGTTGTCCTACTTATGACTTCTGTGTGCTCCATCTTTTATAGAATATTACAGTGTAAATTGAAATTTTATATGATTTAATAAACCTCAAAAAGATATTATTGCCCAGTAACCACATAACTGTAACAAATCGCTCCCCTCCCTTATTACAGAGCTTTCTCCTCACCCAGGCCTCTGCCTCATTATCAAGGCGGCGTCTTTGACAACCCAGAGCCCATTAAAAGCACCCTGAAGAAAGGGTGCCCCACACAGTGGAGCGTCAAAATCTGTACCAGGCTGGAATCCTTGAGGGTGGTGCTATAAAACGAGAGGATGCTTCCTGTCATTTTTCATCCTAGGCAGCAAGCAACGAACATGTTATCTGGCGCTGTTAGCCAGCCCCGCCACGCCTCCAGGTGACCTGAGCCAAGCCCCTCCTCACTGCAAAGACACCGAAGTCAAATCATCAAAACAGCAGTGGTGGCGGCAGTTTGTTATCCCTCCAAATCTTTAGCTGGTTTGATGGGGTTACTAGTTTAGATTTAAAGTTTCTGTGTTTTCAGAGCACCAGAGCTCCCATTTGTCAACGATTGCCATTTTCCAAAGGTTTCTGGCTCACCCAGGAATTCATTAGACTGGTAGCATCAGTAAAATTCCCACCCAATTTCTTTCTGCTCTCTCATGACATGCCCTCACCTCCCCCACGCCCGTTTTCTCGTTGGGCCGGGACACGTGGATGCCAGCGCTCTCTCCCCTTAGGCAGTGGTTTTCTCGGAGCTTGGTGTGATTTCTGCAGCTTCTGGCAACATGCCGGGGGACACACTTGCTCAGGGCACACTTGCTCCAGAGAATTTAGTGACTTGTTTTACTGCTGCCTGCCATCAATATTTATCTGTATTAACTGAAGAGAGCCATTACTCTGAATGGCGTTTCACACATCTGAGCATTATACAGTCATTCCAAAGTCGTGAGTTGTACCAAACTCCACAGGCTAATGCAGAGATGCAGTGGGGATGGAAATAACCCGACTCAAAGTTTTTAAACTTGAATTGTCTGCAGTAACCTGGAAAAACCAAAGCTGCAGGTAAGAATGACTGGATTATTCCAGGTGCTGCAGGTAAGAATGACTGGATAAAAAGCCATGGAAACCATCTTTCCTCAGCTTGGGTTTTCCTTGAGTTAACAGGAGCACCTTGTAAGTGCCCACAAGTATAATGGGGAAGAAACACTCAGACAAAGGCAATGCGACAGAACGAGTGAGCACCGTGCCTCCCTCTGCCTTCATCAGTTGGCAAAGAAACTGAACTGTCCTTTCTATATTTACCCTGACCATCCTCTGGCGGTCACTTTCCTCACTCTTCTTCCCCTGCAAGAGTGTCCATGCAAACGTTTCCCGGTGTGCATCTCTTCCAAGCACTTTTCCAAAGCCCTTGCCTGCTCTTACTGACGGCCTCCCCTGTAGCGTGTAAGCTTCTTGAAGGGCAGAGACAAGCCAGGCCGACTCACCCTTCTATCTACAGCATGGAGCACAGAGCCTTGCATGGGGAAGGGCCACTTTCCATTTGCAGAGTGAATTATCCTTACTGGGGGATCATGATCTTGAAGGACAGTGAGGATTTCTAGTACCTGTGCAGACCACTTTATTTTAAGCCAACAGCTTTCAAAGGATCATTTAGACATCTGAGGCTTCCGTTTTGCTCAAAGATGAGCACTTCCAAGCGGGAAAGGATGTGAGAGATCAGTTGGGTCAATTCTTGCCCTGACAGAGTAGAAAACTTGCTCCCAGAGGGATTAAGAGACTTGTCCAAGGTCGCTTGGCACTGCAAAGGCAGAAGTACCTCCAGAACCCAGGGTCCTGGCAGCCTGCTGGCTCTGGCTCTCTCAGACACTGTCCTCTGTCTCCAAAGATAAGCTCTCCAGCCAATGGCTTCTAGAACAGCTTGACTTTCACATTCTGGACAGAAAACCTACTTCCTATAATTCTCCCATCTTTAGTAATTATGTTTATGGGACATCTGGGCAAGAGAATTAGTCCTCAATTCATAATAGATAAGGTTTACATTTTTAATAACAGAATTAGAACTTCAGAGAACTTTATAATGGCACTATTAGCCCGCCACACTTAGATTTTAATTCTTCTAGGATTAGTCACCGAGTGACTTTACACACTTTGAAGGAAACACAAGACTTAGAAAGAGACTCTTTCTAAGAGTCTCTTCACTTTGAAGGAAACACAACTCTTAGAAAGAGTGAACAGGGCAAATGCCCAGTGGGAGGCTGTGTCCCAGGCCCCTCTGAAGCAAGGAGCACCTGACGGTATTGGATGAATTTGGTAAAACAGGATGGACATATTGCACATTTTTTTGAAGATGTAAGGTGGAACTGATTTATTCTCATTTTCAGGCTTGGGAGCACTCCTTGAGTTAACCAGCAGTGCTCTGGAGGATGAAGAGCAAGTCTAAGAAAAATCATTGAAGACGCTGAAAACCAGTAGGCAAGACCTTGTATATATCAACCCACATGCAGATGTGACTTTCAGTGTGACTTACAAAGTGATCTCTGTCCCTAAGTATATAGATAGGGATAGATTCAAAAGGGGTCAAGTGGGAAAACTCTATTCAAAAACACTGGTGCAGCCGGCTGTTTACAGAAAACAGGAAGACGCAGGTCTACGTTTGTGCCATCCCAAGCAGTAGTACTCACACTAAGTACAATTGTCTACTGAAATAAGATATCTTTTCTCTACATGCCATCTGCATATTATCAATAGCCCTGAATAAAATTAATAGCAAAGGTAAAGAAAAGCATGGTGCCGCACACAGGGCAGCATCGTTGAAAGGGGGGAGATAGGCAAAGCTTCCTTTCAATGTCGAATCAATATCCCATTTTCTTAGTGATTAATCCAAATGAGCATCGAGCTCTTAACATTTTGACAGGTGTATTATCTCGATGTTTTATTCACTCTCTATACTTTCCAAAGCAGGATAATTTTCATGTCAGTTGATTATCTTATTGATATTCCCTGGATTAGGTCAGTGAAACTGGCACAAATGAAAGATCAGCTTCAGGGATCTTGAAATCAGAATACAGAAATATGTTCTTCCTTCTTTCAGGCTAACAAGCAGTGACAGGTATTCGCAGCATCAAACTGTCAACAATGAGACTTCTGTCGTCTGCATCATAATCTGTTTCTTAGTAACACTTGGTCTGAGCAGCAGTAATAGAATTAATTATAGTTCATT
This sequence comes from Artibeus jamaicensis, assembly GCF_021234435.1. Classification (NCBI taxonomy): domain Eukaryota; kingdom Metazoa; phylum Chordata; class Mammalia; order Chiroptera; family Phyllostomidae; genus Artibeus; species Artibeus jamaicensis. Next base: position 4,430,081 of record NW_026521764.1, read on the forward strand.
TTGCTGCCTTTAACAGTATTGACCAAATTTAAGAACAAATGAGAAGTGCTTATCAAGCTTGAAGAAAATAATCCATCAGTGGCACAATTTAAATTCTCTGCAGTTCTCTTATTAATCAAAGTAACACTTACTATCCTATCTCCACTTCCCATTAACAGTCATTAAGGCCTGCTGCTGATTGAAGCAATTTCTTTAGGGACCTCAACCTCATTTTTAAGAGAAGCTTCTTTAGTGGAAAACAATATCATATAAGCACGGTGACTTAAAAGAGAGGAAGAGGTTCTTCAATCATGTTCTGACCTTGATAGTTTTCAACGCTGTAAGTTCAGAAAAGTACACGACTGTTAGGCTGGAAACGTCGAGAGTGGATGGGCCGTCCCGGCCTCCGCACCTGAAGGAGGCATGAGTCCAACAAGCGAGGCCTAGAATTGGGTCAAACACCTTACCAGTCTGTCTCGACCACTGTGGCCCTCTCATTCTTTCAAGTGCAAGGTCAGATGTGCCCCAGAAGCAAGGAACAGTCCAAGAAGGGTTTACCAGGAACATCTCTGTCCCCACTTTGGTTCTGAGGAGGCGTTTGGTGGGGAGGTGAGAGAAGGAGTGCTGGCGTTGGAAGACTCGAGTTTGAGGCAACACTCCACACTTCTAACCTAAGACATTGAGAAACTGGCTTAGTCTTTCTTGCATCCATTTCCTCTGAAATGGAAATAATAGTATCATCTGCTAGGCTTACATCTCCCAATTGTTGTGGAACACACAGGAGAAAATGTATATGAAAGTCCTCTGAAATTATTGAACAGTACAAATGTTAACGACTGAAGCCCTAGAAGCCACAGTGTTTCATTCAACTCTATCCCCACCTCCTTGCCCTATGTGGATACAAAGTGGGTGCCCAATAAGCACCAAATTTAAAAAGCCCTATTTCTAAAAAGGAGAATAAGGTGACCCACATGATTAAAACAGAATAGTCTTTTCAAAAACACCTGTAATGTAGTTCCAGCCAAGATGGAGGTGTAGGTAGAAACCCTTCACTTCCTCACACAACCAAAAGGAGGACAACAACCACTCTAAAATCAATAAACAACCAGAAGTTTCAGAAAATCAAACTGCATGGAACTCCGACAACCAAGGAATTAAAGAAACAGTCAGCTAGAACAACCAGACGGGGGGAGGCAGCAGACAGAAAGAACCCACAGTGGGGCAGCTACTGTGCAGGTGGGACTGTGGGCTGTGTGGGTGGGGCTGACCGATGGGAAACTGAGACTCAGAGCTGACAGTGGACTATGGCGGTTGCCGAGGTGGGAGAAACTCCCAACCTCACACAAGAGAGTTTGTTGAAAAGTATGCTAGTGCTGAGCAGGTGAGCTGCACTGTTCCTTCTCTGGCCCCTCCCCCACACGCAGTGTGCCAAAGTAGCTTGGAGGGCTGCCCCGCCCCTGTCAATGCCTAAGGCTCCGCCCCCTCACAGCTTAAACAAGTGCACCCATACAAAGAAATAGGCCAAAATGAAAGAACAGAGCAGAACTTCAGAAAGTGAACTAAGCAAAGAGAAGATCAGCAACCTATCAATGAAGAGGTTGAAGCCCTGGTAAACAAAATGCTCACAGAACTGATTGAGCTTGGTCAAAAAATGAAAGAACAAATGAAGGATACCCAAAGTGAAGTAAAGCAAAATATTCAGGGAACCAACAGTGGCAGGAAGGAAACCAGGACTCAGATGAACTATTTGGAACAAAAAGAAGAAATAAACATCCAAACAAAACAGAATAAAAAAACAAGAATTCAAAAAAATGAAGAGAGACTTAGGAACCTTTGGGACAACTTTAAATGTTCCAATATCTGAATTATAGGGGTGCCAGAAGGAGAAGAACAACACCAAGAAATTGAAAACTTATTTCAACAAATAACGAAGGAAAGCTTCCCCGATTTGGTGAAGGAAATAGACTTCTAGGAAGTCCAGGAAGCCCAGAGAGTCCCAAAGAAGTTGGACCCAAAGAGGAACACACCAAGGCACATCATCATTAAGTTACCCAAGATTAAACCTAAAGAGAAAATCTTAAAAGCAGCGAGAGAAAAGGAGAACATTATCTACAAAGGAGTATCCATTAGACTGTCAGCTGAATTCTCAAAAGAAACCTTGCAGGAAAGAAGGGGCCGGAAAGAAGTATTCCAAGTCATGAAAGGCAAGGACCTACATCCAAGATGACTCTATCCAGCAAAGCTATCATTTAGAATGGAAGGGCAGATATAAAGCGCTTCCCGGATTGGGTCAAGTTAAAGGTCAAGTTAAAGGAGTTCATCATCACCCAGCCATTATTATATGAAACGTTAAAGGGACTTATCTAAGAAAAAGAAGATTAAAAATATAATCTGTAAAATGACAACAAACTCACAAGTATCAGCAATTGAACCTAAAAAAAGGAAAAGAAAAACAATGAAAACAAAAACTAAGCAAACAACTAGAACAGGAACAGAATCAGAGAAATGGACATCACATGGAGGGATATCAGTGCAGAAGGGGAAGGGAGGAATGGGGGGAAGTACAGGGAAGAAAAAGCGTAACTCGTAGGCATAAAATACACAGGGAGAGGTCAAAAATGATATAGGAAACAGAGAACACAAAGAACTTATATGTACAACCCATGAACATGAACTAAGGTGGGGGATGCAGTTGGGAAGGGGGTGTGGGGCAGAGGGGAATAAAGGGAGAAAACTGGGAAAATTGTAATAGCATAATTAATAAAATATACTTCTTTTAAAACCCTGTAATGTACATGGAGTGGAAGGGGTGCAAGCATGTCTTCAGAGAGCAGAGAGAAAATAAAACATTCCTAGAATCAAGGGAATTGAGCCCCAGTGTCTGTGGGGCCAAAGGGCTCTGTGGTTCAGGAAATGGTGACCTTACAAGGAAAAACCCAGAACGTGTTGGTGATTGGCGAGATAAAGCAGTGCCACCTGCCAGTTTGGTCATGCCAGGAGAGTCTGTAGAGTCGGGACAGTTTCCACTCCCTCTACACTCTGTCCCTGGGGATTTAACATCGGGGTCACTGATAGCAGTTCTAGCAGGCAGGATAATAACAGTCGAGTCGCCAAGTTGAAGGCAAAGCAATCACCTATCAGGAAGGGGGTGTGGACTTGGGAATTAGGCTCTGGAACTGTATTGCTTCTGCATCATCTGTGTATTGGGTCAAGGCATCCAGTATTCTGGGGTCTCACTGGTCCCTCTTGGAGACTTGTGTTTCCTCTGGTTATTAATCACCATTCTCCATAATCCTGACATTTACAAAAGCCTAATACAATGCAGTACTGGTTATAGAATTTCAAGGTGGTAAAATAGTGTTCATCCTGCTCCATCTTTTGATGAGGAAAACAGTCTCAGAGAGGGCCAGTGTCTTACCTGATGTCACCCAGCTGAATACGGTGGCCATCTTTGGCTCACCAAGAAGTGACCTCGATCCTTGGAGCAGCCGTCTGAGATTCATTGTAAAGCTCTTCTCTTTCCTGCAGAGGAGGCCGTATACCCAGGAAGGAGGCCTGAAGAGCCCTCTCAGGAAGGACTTCTGCATGCCTGTTCCCTTCTTATTTCTGTGCTTTATGTACAGAACCCTTTGCTTTGGGTTTGGCTCAAAGACAAGGGTGTCAGAGATTGGACAGGTGAGACAAATCCATTCTTTTCCTTTGATGCTCAGAGTCCCAGAGGAGATAAATCAAGATCTGGACCTGAATCTGCTTGGCCAGCATAGACAGGAAGATGCCTCTCAATAAGCTATTGGATCTGATGCATAAAGACAATCATAGAATCAATGAAGAGATGGAGCTACCTCAGATTCTGAAGACCATGCTGTTTCCAGCTGCAGACCATGCCTGCTCCTGGCTGGTCCCAGAGGCCACAGAGAGCAGAGTTCAGCGGGGAGTGAACTTCCTTCCCTTGAAGAGTGAAAGAGCAGCACCCACCACTTCATTTCTAAGAGTAAATGTATGATTCTCATCCAAGAAATGAAACACAGAGCTGAATTTTTGGATCAATGGGATGCCTACTCCTGTTAAAGCACTTAAAAAGGAAAACATCTACAAAATGTCCCATTAGGCTGACAAATTTATAACACGATGGAAAGTGTGCCAGCAGCTTCAAAGCCAAAGAGAGCGCTGGGTTTCAAGAGCAGGAATGGATTTGGATTCGGCGATACTTCATCAACGGGAACAAGTTTAGCAATCACATCTCTTCCCAATATTTCCCACATTTGCTTTTCACTGGGCATATGTTTGCCATGACAGAATGTGGACATCAACTTAAAAAATAAGTTGTAAAATGAATGATATTAAATGGACTTTCTCAGCGGGAAGACATGGAAATATATTCTCATCTTGATGTGTGGGGCTGTACAGACATAAATGCCATTAGCATTAATGGTAATTATGTGCGTAAATCCCTGTGCTTGGGATGAGAATGTGCCCCTTAGTTTGCAAGTACAATGACGGGCTCATTTTTGAAACTAGAAACAGCTGAGACTTTTTTTCCCCTCTAACTGGGAGAGATCGACAGAGGGCTCAGAGCATAAAACCGGAGCACCCACTTCCACAAAACATGCAGTACAAGCACTTTAAAACTCTTTTACCTCGGAAAAGATGAGGATGTAGGAAAATAATCTCAGGCTGCACTCCGAGTATTCCGGCCATTTGTGCTTTATCATTCATAGTTTCCTGTCACCTGCTAGGGCGGTCACACTACAGGAGCGATGCGCTCTCGTAATGAACTCGGTTTATTACGGTCTGATGGCTCCTGAGAATCATATTTTTCAGTTAACCCGGAAAGGGCTGTTTAGCCACAATAAAATTTTGCAGCAAGTAAGCAAATTTAGCATCCTGTTCACCAAAGCCAACATATTCTAATCTCATTAAAACAGGCAGGCTGATGACAGTACCAGAAAAAAGGTTCAAGTCTTCTCTTTTTAATTCTTAAATTAATAAGGCTGTGTGTTTGATTAGGCCTCGCCTTACCACAGGAAAACAAAAACCAAGCCGTCTTTGCCCCCAAATCAGAAAACATTACCACAGAGGGCCTCCTGCTTTGTAACTTGACAAACACTTCATCAGGGTACGAGGGGGCACAGAGGCACATGTAATTAAAATATACTAAAAAAACAAGCCATTGTGGCTTTCAATTACAATGGAACTAAGACGCAACCATATTATTTCTCCAAACTATTTTCACTTAGCACAGTTGGGATGGAATTATTGCCATGACCTTTTAAAAATGTGAAGAGTGAATCGATACCCTTTCAGCGGCAAGATTGCAGGAGCAGAATTGGCCGTGCTGTAATGGTGTGTATTTCTGCATCAGGAGGCAGTTGAAACCTAATTATCGTCAATCACATACAAGGTACCTCCACGTTCTGATGAGCCTGGGCAGGCAGTGGCATGCACAGGAGGGTCCTCGAAAGTGGGTCTTCGAAGAGGAGGAGCACGTGTGGTGAAGGGGCCGGGGGACCTGGGAATCCCTGGGCTAGCAGAGTGAGGCTCGCAGGTGACTTATAGAGACTGTCACTCATTTGCAATAACTAACACTGGCCTGTCAGAAACAGCCACCTGTAAATGATGTATGAGTGGCTGGCAGCCTGCTATCCCCCAATAGACCTTGCAGCCAAGAATCACATTTTATTGTCGAGGTCATCTGAATGCTTACTTGGATACATGCCCTATATTATTTAAAAAATAACGAACAGCCAATCAGCAACGTTTCTTAAGGTTCAAGGGCAAAACAGCCAACCTGCTTTTAGAAAATAGGAAACAAGCATCCAAGATGCATTAGCAGGTGCTTTTTAATTGCTTCTCTTCGGATATAAAGAAGCAACACTATGGAGAGGCCTGAGGTCGGTGATGCAATGTCAGATGGAGAGATTATATGTGAATATTCACTTTTCCTAAGCTGTTTCATCCATGATGGCAGAAAAACAAACAAACAAACAAACTTCTCTTTATCAACAATGATGGTCCCAACTGCTAGACCATGTGCTGGTGATAAGTTTCAGGCTGGGAAAGCCACAGAAACCAGTTGGCAAGGCAAGGAAATAAAGGTCTCAGGTTTGATTCTTTCCACTCAATTCCATCTTTTTAGAATTTGCCTGGAAACACTAAAATGATTCTATGTACCACGACCAATTGGAACTAACTGGACCAATTGCAACCCATCTATTTACATACAATCAGCAGGCCATATCATGTTTTTAATTTTATTCAGAAGCCTAAATGTTGAAATGAAGTTTCAACATCATTTCAACATAAGGAACACAGCGTTATCTAATGTTGTGGATATTAAGCTGTGAAGAAAAAAATGTTTGGACAATACTTTGCTATTTTTCTTTAAAGCCAAACAATCTCTTCTGTAACTACAAAATTTCAAATACTGTCCCACTGAGCCCGGAGTTGAAAATCTCTGACAATCAGCCTGCACAGTCCTGCTCTGCTCACTCCCACAGAGATGAAGAGCTCTGCATATTCATTAGAATTATATACTAGTAGTTGGACAATCTTTTGTCTGATGTTCTTAATGTTCCTAGAATAAAAACATTAAAAACACACTTAAAAAAAACCAAGAATACTCATTACACACAAGCAATAGTTTTTAATTTAGAAAAAGAGTCTAATTGAAATTACATTTGTTATGCAGAGTCTACCAATAATTATCTCGACTGTAAATAGGCAAACACACAGATTCCTTCTGAATTGATGACTCTTTCCTGAAGTGGCTCCTACTCGCTGACTTCAGTGATCCAGGGACTGGTCTGTGACAGCAGGTGCTCCCCAGGTGTAGGGGACAGCCTTCCAGAGCTGCTAGAACACGTGTTGATTTAGCGACTGGAGGGTCCCATGACATCCTGCCCAAGAAGTCAGTGCTTGTCCCAATCACCCCACATGGAAATACACAGAGCTCCCAGGTGAGGCAAACCCCACCCTCACAAAGCAGTGACACACTGTCGTTTTAGCCTCTGGTCTCATAACATCATCATTGAAATTGAGAGAACCCAGGGATATATGATGAAACAAACAAACAAAAAATTGTAATCCTAGGCTACCTGTTAAGTCAGGGGGTTTGAAAAGTAGACCACGTTGCTAGAAGCCGTGCCTTCTGGCTTACCCAGAAGGGGCTCTTCCAGGATTTCATAACTCACTTGGGCTCAAAAACGGCATTCAGGAGCCTCCCTCTTAAATAGCTCGTGGCCAAAGACAATTTTAACACCTCTCCTGTATGATAGATCGTGTTATTGCAATTTATGTGACAACAACATCCACTGTACAGTAACCACTCCGACCTCTTCACAAGAGGCTTCTTAACGCGCCAATTCCTGACGGCCCACGAGTGCTGTAAAGTGATTGCTGTTGACCATTGTCTTGTTTTAATGTCCCCCAAATAATAATAAAC